>NC_091333.1:16738692-16793692 GCF_038502225.1 Cherax quadricarinatus
CTATCGATTGAGCACAAGAAATCGCCAAGTCAACTGTTTCAACTACAAAATAAAGTGATCGGAAATTGGTAATTTGGCCAATTTAACCCTTTCAGGGTCCGTCCCGTAGATCTACGGCTTTACATTCAGTGTCCAAACCGTAGATCTACGTCATGAGCTCAGCTCACTCTGATAAACTGTGAGTGGTAAATTTGGGCCTAGATATGAGAGAATACAACTATGTGGTATGTGTGCACCACATAAAACAAATCCTGCAGCACACTGTGTATAATGAGAGAAAAAAAACAGACCGTGATTTTCGATTAAAACAGCGACTTTATAGTGTTTTTTCGTATGTTTTTTATAGTTGTATTTGTGATTTCTTGGTCTCATTTGATAGAATGGAAGAAATATTACAGAAATAGAGATAATTGTTATTGGTTTTAGCACTGGAAATGGCTTGAAACTGAGCTAAAAGTGGCGGAAATGTTAAATTTTTGCCGATGTTCAAGAGTAAACAAACAACCTCACACGTCTAATACACACCAGCTGGTGGGTCTAATATACATTCACAAATGTGCTGATGATATTTATACAATTATTACAATATTGCAAAACAGTAAATCTTCTATTTTTTGGTGTGAATAAAAATTCATTATGTGAATAAAAAATCAAAATGGAATTCATTTGTAAAGCTTCAAAACATAACTAATGAACAGAGGAAATGGTAGTTTAGTGCCAGGAATACCTACATTGTTTATTCTGGACCCTATTTTGAAATTGGAATATTTTGAACTTTGTGTTAAATTGGCCAAATCACCAATTTCCGGTCACTTTATTTTGTAGTTGAAACAGTTGACTTGGCGATTTCTTGTGCTCAATCGATAGAATAGAAGTAATACTAGTGAAACAGCTAAGAACTTGGTCGACTGGAATAATGTAATTGACCTAAAATGGGAGTCAAAGTCGGCAAAATCGCCGATTCGTAAATATCACTGACACATCAAAATTCACGAGAGCATAATTTCGTCAATTTTCCATAAAATTTCGTACTTTTTGTTTTATTACATTCACAAAAAGATTCTCTATCACTTCATAAGAAAAAATAAAAAAAAATTCTTTTGAAAATTCTTGGACACTGGGGCACCACTTCAGATTTTGGCCTTGGACCCTGAAAAGGTTAACACAAAGTTCAAAATATTCCAATTTCAAAATAGCATCCAGAATAAACAATGTAGGCATTCCTGGCACTAAACTAACATTTCCTCGGTTCATTAGTTACGTTTTGAGGCTTTACAAATAAATCCCATTTTTATTTTTTATTTACATAATGAATTTTTATTCACACCAAAAAATAGAAGATTTACTGTTATGCAATATTGTAATAATTGTATAAATATCATCACCACATTTGTGAATGTGTATTAGATCCACCAGCTGGCGTGTATTAGACGTGTGAGGTCGTTTGTTTACTCTTGAACATCGACAAAAATTTAACATTTCCGCTACTTTGAGCTCAGTTTCAAGCCATTTCCGGTGCTAAAACCAATCAAAATAATCTCTATTTATGTAATATGTCTTCCATTCTATCAAACGAGACCAAGAAATTGCAAATACAACTATAAAAAACATAAGAAAAAACACTGCAAAGTTGCTGTTTTAATCGAAAATCTTGGTTTCAGTTTTTTTTTATCTCATTATACACAGTGTGCTGCAGGATTTGTTTTATGTGGTGCACACATACCACATAGATGTATTCTCTCATATCTAGGCCCAAGTGTACCACTCACAGTTTATCAGAGTGAGCTGAGCTCATGACGTAGATCTACGGTTTGGACACTGAACGCAAAGCCGTAGATCTACGGGACGGACCCTCAAAGGGTTAAATGTTCATTTATGCATTTTATTAGTGCTTTACATTTATTTGGCATTCTTTTCTGCATGTAAATCTATATTTAAGCTAGGGAAGTGACCCCTGAACTGACCTAGAGTCCTTATGGAGGGGGATTCCCCTTCCAAACAACAACCTCTCTTCCCTCTCTCCTAGGAGCTCCTTGTCGTCCATTCATCAACAACAGCCTTCAATAAGGGTAACTGTTATGCTGAATGTTCATTCTTTTGTGCATGTAAATCTATCTTTAACCCTTTGACTGTTTCAGGCCCCTTTCTGAAACTACCATTCTATGTCGCTCAATTTTTGAAAAAAAAAAAATTATTTTTTCTTATGAAATCATAGAGAATCTTTTCCCGATGGTAATGACACCAAAAGCTCGAAATTTGGTCGAAAACTCATGGAATTATGCTCCCACGAAGTTAGCGGTCTTGGCAACATATGCGTATCGGCGATTTTGCCGAATTTGGGCCGTATTTTCAGCCAATTCCATTGTTCCAGTTGACCAAACTCATAGCTATTTCTTTAGAACTCCATTTTATCTATCAGCTGAGTACAAGAAACCTCCCATTTACTAATTTGGACTACCCAATATGGTGGTCAGAAATTGGCAATTTGGCCAATTTCACGCAAACTAAAAAAGATGCCAATTTCAAAATAGGGTCCAGAATAAACAAGGTAGACATTCGTGGCACTAAAATAACATATGCTCTGTTCATTAGTCACATCTCTAGGCCCCTCTTATATTATTATTGCTTTCTATTTTGATTTTTTATTCATACAAAAAAATACAAAATTTACTGTTATGCAGACTACTGCATTATTGTAAAAATGGCATAAATAATATCAGTGCACTAGTGAAAGAATATTAGACTCCCCAGTTGACGTGTGGTGTGATTTATTTACTCCTGAACATTGGTAAAAATCGAACATTTCCGCTGCTTTGAGCTCAGTTTCAAGGTCGTTTTCATCGTCAAAGTAATGAAAATGATCTCTATTTCTGTAATATGTTTTCCATTTTATCACCTAAGACCATGAAAACGTGAATACAACGATAAATACTATACGAAAATACACCTCAAAGTCGGAGTTTTATTCCAAAAAAAAAACGATCAGTTTTTTTTTTTCTCATTACGCAATGTGTGCTGCAGGATTTTTTTAATGTGGCGCACACTGACCACACAGACCCATTCTCTCAAATGTGGGCCTACCAGCTTTCTCCCGCTTGATTTGAAGCCGCTAGAATTATTGAGTATATATACGTCAGAAACATTGGCTCGTAAGACGTATTTATACGTCGAAAACAGTCAAAGGGTTAAGGTAAAAAAAAAAATTTTTGTCGATACTTTTGGGTGTCTGGAACGAATTAATTGAATTTACATTATTTCTTATGGGAAAATGGATTCGCAAATCGTCAATTTTGATAATAGTCACACTCTCTGGAATGGATTAATTACGAAAATGAGGCTCAACTGTAATCCCTGAACGGAATATACTTCTATGGGAAACTGGAAGATCATGTAATGCTGACCGCCCAGCAGCATCCGCCTGTTCATCGCCCTGCACATCGTGTCCAGGGACCCAACAGAAAACGACGTCTTTGTTTTTGCTAGCCACACGCTGCAACCATACTTGAATATGAAGGACTGATGGATGAGGAAAATCAAATTGTTTAACCCTTTCAGGGACGCCAGGCCCTCTCCGAGACTTGTTCTCAGGGTCACCCAAATTTCAAAAAAAAAAAAATTGTTTTTCTTTTTTCTTCAGAAAAGATAGAGAATCTTTTTCCCGATCATAATGACACCAAAAGTATGAAATTTGATGGAAAACTTACGGAATTATGCTCTCGCGAAGTTAGTGGTCTCAACAATGTTTACGCATTGGCGATTTTGCCCACTTTGAGCCCTATTTTCGGCCAATTCCTCTGTACTAGTAGACAAAAATCATAACTATTTCACTAGAACTCTATTTTTTCTATCGAATGAGTACAAGAAACCACCCATTTACCGATTTCAACTATCCAATACAGTGGTCAGAATTTAGCAATTTTGCCAATTTCACACAAATTTCAAAAGATGCCAATTTCCAAATAGGGTCCAGAATAAACAAGAAAGACATTCCTGGCACTAAAATAACATTTCCTCTGTTCATTAGTCACGTCCCCACGTCCCTCTTACATTTCTTTTGCTTTCCAGTTTGAATTTTTATTCTCACAAAAATAGAAGATTTACTGTTATGCAGACTACTGCATTAGTGTAGAAATGGTATAAATAATATCAGCACACTTGTGAAAGAATATTAGACTCAACAGTTGACGTGTATTGGACACGTAGCATGATTTGTTTACTTTTGAACTTTGGCAAACCAATCAAAATCGTCTCAATTTCTGTAATATGTCTTCCATTCTATAAAATGAGACCAGGAAAACTAGAATACAACTATAAATACCATACGAAAATATAGTGCAAAGTCACTGTTTTAAACCAAAAACAGTCAGTTTTTTTTTTCTCATTACTCACTGTGTGCTGCAGGAGTTTTTTATACTGCACACACTGACCACATAGACCCATTCTTTCATATGTGGGCCTACTAGCTTTCTCTCACTAGATTTGAGGGCACTAGAATTTATGCGTACTAGTACGTCAAAAACCCTGGGGTGTAAGCCATACTAGTACGGCCGAAACCCTGAAAGGGTTAATGGCTTGTAAAGTGCTGAGGGAATCTGAAATGGTCACAAACATCAAAGAAGACATGTATGTAATATGGAGAAGCGCTATGAGGATGGCATACAACTCAGTGGTAAAAATACCAGCCAAGTGTAACAAATGACCTCAGACAACATCGTCATGGACCACTGCTGTGAACCCGACACCGTCAGAAGATTTAGAACCATCTGTATAAACAGCGATGGCATGAGCATGCGACTGGACGCGATCAAGAAAAATATAGCGAGAACCAGTCAGAGACAGGTGAGCTATGGCACATGGCAGTAGGGGAGAACAAACACAAACCGTCGGAATCTCCCAAGGAGGAAGGGAAAAGGCAGACACTAAATGAACATACAAAGGAGGCAATTGGAGAAAAGACTGGAGTGAAGATGAAGAGAGAACAGTCGGAGTAGGCAGGGGTGCCAAACAAATAATGGGTTTCTACTAATGTCTGAGACCAACCTATATGTAGAAGGAACATAGTCAGAGTGGGCAAAGTAATGGAGACAATGAGTATCACGACAAATCAGCTAAGGAAGGAACATTCTAATCAGCATAGAGGTTATCAACATAGGATGAATGAAAAACACCAAGGCATAAACATAGACCCTGATGATGAAGGGGGTCGTAGAAGCCGCAGAATAGACTTGGTCGCAATAATCCAGCTTGGACATGACTAGGGCGGAAAGCAAACAGAGGAGAGTCCGGCGATCTGCCCCCCCATGAACAATGCGCAACAATTTTAAGGAGATTCAGCCGACCATGGCAAGCAGCCTTCAAGGAGGAAATGTGAGGTTTCCATGTCAACCAGCGATCAATGAGAAGGCCAAGAAACTTGACCGTATCACATTCTGCAATACATGAGCTGTGTAAATATAATGGAATATCTGGGACAAGAGGACATTTAATGAAGGTAATGAAAAGGGGTTTTCATATTAGAAAATTAAAATCCATGAGAAGTGGCCCAATGGGAAACTCAGTCAATCGCATCCTGAAGGGATGCCACTACCAGGCGACAGTCAGCGCCTGCATAAACTATAGTTAAGGCACACACATAAAGTAATGACCAAATATGCAATGGAAGAACGGAAGGCAGGTCATTTATAGCCAAGAGAAAAAGGGTAGTGCTAAGGACACAACCTTGTGGGACTCCCTTGACCAGAACAAAGTCTGAAATATGAAGGGAAGTAAAGTGAAAACTAAGAAAGAAAGGCTACAATCAGTCAAGAAAGAAACAAGGGCGTGTCTGTCCAATATTCCACCTAATATCAAAAGGATCTGTCAATCACACTGAGCCCAAATATCTCACTATAAAAGTTACAGACAAGTTAATTTCTGTTTTGTTTATTTTATTGTAATCTATAACACTCATGTATTATACTTACAGACTTGTATATTTTGTATTTCATTTAGTTTTTTTTTTTTCAATCATTATTATATACCCCATACCCATTCTGTGAGCATTAGTCAAAAGATCTCAGGGGCACATAATGGGTCCAGGGAGTGGGCTACAAAGTTCTGATAGCTAAACAAGCTACAGTGGTAATGAACTACTTAAATGTTTATATCTGGTTGCAATCATAATGAGTTATTTATGCAAGACATGAATTAGGTCATATACACACAAAAAAGTTAAGACGTTATGGATTATTTATAGTGGGTAAAGTCAGGGTATTTTTCCAGAATGGTTAGCAACATGCCACTGCAGATAAAATACTTTGACATTTCTGAGCGAGTTGTCTCTGAATTCATTAATTTTATCGCATTCCAGTACATTGTGACACAAGGTGTGACTATTGTGCATCTGACAAAGTTTACACTTAGTTTGGTCTACATCTGGTGAGGGTGATTTACCCTCCCATAGATGCTGGTAACCCAGCTCTGGCTGGGTTACCAGCTAGTGACATCCAAGAGTCTGCTTATTTATGTAGGGGTGTAGACATATGTGAGGATTTAAGGGGGAGTAAATGTATGCATGAGGATTTAAGGGGGGTGAAAATGCATGCCTGAGTATTAACCCTTTCAGGGTCGAGAGGCCCTCTCCTAAACTTGTTCTCAGGGTCGAAAATTTTTCGGAAAAAAAAATTATTTTTTCTTATGAAATGATAGAGAATCTTTTCCCGGTCATAATGACACCAAAAGTGTGAAATTTGATGGAAAACTTACGGAATTATGCTCTCGCGAAGTTAGCGGTCTCGCCAACGGTTACGCATCGGCGATTTCTCCCACTTTGACCCCTATTTTTGGCCAATTCCTGTGTACTAGTGGACAAAAATCATATCATTTCACTAGAATTATGCTCTCGCGAAGTTAGCGGTCTCGACGATGTTTACGCATCAGCGATTTCGCCCAATTTGAGCCCTATTTTCGGCCAATTCCTGTGTACTAGTCGACAAAAATCATATTTATTTCGCTAGAACTTCTTTTTTCTATCGAATGAGTACAAGAAACCACCCATTTACCAATTTCAACTATCCAATAAAGTGGTCAGAAATTGGCAATTTTGCCAATTTCACACAAATTTCAAAAGATGCCAATTTCCAAACAGGGTCCAGAATAAACAAGACACATTCCTGGCACTAAAATAACAAGTTCTCTGTTCGTTAGTCACGTCCCCAGGCCCCTCTTATATTTCTTTTGCTTTCCACTTTGAATTTTTATTCTTACAAAAAATAGAAGATTTACTGTTATGCAGATTACTGCATTAGTGTAGAAATGGTATAAATAATATCAGTGCACTTGTGAAAGAATATTCGACTCACAAGTTGATGTGTATTGGACGTTTGCCATAATTTGTTTACTTTTGAACTATGGTAAAAATCGAACATTTCTGCTACTTTGAGCTCAATTTCGAGGTACTTTTCATTGTAAAACCAATCAAAATCATCTCAATTTTTGTAATATGTCTTCCATTCTATAAAATGAGACCAGAAAATCTAGAATACAACCCTAAATACCATACGAAAATACAGTGCAAAATCGCTGTTTTAATCCAAAAACACGGTCAAAAGTTTTTTTTCTCATTACACACTGTGCTGCAGGATTTTTTTTTATACTGTGCACACTGGCCACGAAATAGAGCGAAACGCCAACGTCAAAGACCTGGGAGTGATTATGTCGGAGGATCTCACCTTCAAGGACCATAACATTGTATCAATCGCATCTGCTAGAAAAATGACAGGATGGATAATGAGAACCTTCAAAACTAGGGAGGCCAAGCCCATGATGACACTCTTCAGGTCACTTGTTCTATCTAGGCTGGAATATTGCTGCACTCTAACAGCACCTTTCAAGGCAGGTGAAATTGCCGACCTAGAAAATGTACAGAGAACTTTCACGGCGCGCATAACGGAGATAAAACACCTCAATTACTGGGAGCGCTTGAGGTTTCTAAACCTGTATTACCTGGAACGCAGGAGGGAGAGATACATGATTATATACACCTGGAAAATCCTAGAGGGACTAGTACCGAACTTGCACACGAAAATCACTCACTACGAAAGCAAAAGACTTGGCAGACGATGCACCATCCCCCCAATGAAAAGCAGGGGTGTCACTAGCACGTTAAGAGACCATACAATAAGTGTCAGGGGCCCGAGACTGTTCAACTGCCTCCCAGCACACATAAGGGGGATTACCAACAGACCCCTGGCAGTCTTCAAGCTGGCACTGGACAGGCACCTAAAGTCAGTTCCTGATCAGCCGGGCTGTGGCTCGTACGTTGGTTTGCGTGCAGCCAGCAGCAACAGCCTGGTTGATCAGGCGCTGATCCACCAGGAGGCCTGGTCACAGACCAGGCCGCGGGGGCGTTGACCCCCGAAACTCTCTCCAGGTAAACTGACCACAAAGACCCATTCTTTCATATGTAGGCCTACCAGCTTTCTCTCGCTAGATTTGAAGGCGCTAGAATTTAGGTGTTTTAGTAAATCAATAACCCTGCTGCGTAAGCCGTACTAGTACGTCAAAAACCCTGAAAGGGTTGGGGGGGGGGGGGGGAAGATGCATATCTGAGTATTAAAAGACGTGTAGATGCATGCATGAGTACATAAGCATGTTGGGAGGGTGCTGAAGAATCAGGAACCTATGACACTCAAGTTCTCTCTTAGTGTACTTGTTGAGCCCCTGATGCTTATTGAAGCTACCTTACACCATCTGTTAAGTCTCTTGTTTCATATGGAGTGATTCTAGTGTAAGTTTGGGAGCAGTCCCTTCAGGATTTCCCAGGTACAGTACAAATTATAATGTACATACCTGTCTTGCCTACATTCCAAAGACATCAGCTGAAAGGAATTTCATGTGTTCCTAGTAGTTTAGATGACTGAGTGTATATGAGCAGTGAAAGCTCTATGTTTTCTAGCTCAACATTCCTGCATGCAGTGAAGGAAGCTATTAGTATACAGCAGTATTCCAGCCTGGAGAGAACAAGCGACCTGAGTATCTTGTCTTGAAAGTACTAAGTATCCAGTCTACCACTTTCCTCCAACACTGTTGTGATCCTTGAATAAAGTGGATCTGACGTTACTTCAAGTCATGAACATGAAGCTTCCACTCCAGTTAATGATTTGAATGTCCCCTACTCCATTTTGGTCTTTGGTTTTTCAATCCTTACAAAGCAGAGCAAATGAAACATGTCCTCACCGATCATATTTTCTAAAACTAGCTGGAAGACTCTGTACATCCTCATGATTGACGGTCTTCAATGGTGCTTCTTCAAACCCTAGCAATTTCTAACTTGATAAAATTTTAATTTCAAAAATTATTTATCCAGTACTTATCCACAGAAGTTTCTCTGATCCTGTGGAACAGTTGTTCAGCATTGCAAGGAAAGTGTTATGCCCTAACAGGTGCAACCTGACTCCCGACCTGGAGAGTTGTTTGTAAAATGCAACCTTTAAGATTTGAGACAATCTGACTGAACACCTACATGCATATTTAGCTTAACTGAAAAACATATTATACAGTAGGGCCCAGCTTTACGGCATTCCGCTAATATGGTCATTTCAAATTATGACCTAAACTCTCTATACGGCTCCCCCCACCTGACTTTCTAATACGGTCACTGCACCCCACCATGCTTGTTTACGTTCTCCATGAGCTCCATAAGCACCACGTCTCTCCATTGTGCGTGGAAACTCCAAAATTTCAAGCGTTTTTAAAAGTTATTTCATATTTTATATATACAGTGGACCCCCGGTTAACGATATTTTTTCACTCCAAAAGTATGTTCAGGTGCCAGTAGTGACCGAATTTGTTCCCATAAGAAATATTGTGAAGTAGATTAGTCCATTTCAGACCCCCAAACATACACGTACAAATGCACTTACATAAATACACTTACATAATTGGTCGCATTCGGAGGTGATCGTTATGCGGGGGTCCACTGTACTCTGATAATTATACTTATGTATACCTGTACCTAAATAAACTTACACACTGTGCTGGCATGCAGGTACACATAAAAATCAGTAAGAGTATCTTATATCTCGAGATGCCATATTAGTAATGATAATAATACTCAATAATAATCACTGAGTCTCATTAAATGTCGTATATTACGTCAATATACACATTTTCATTAACCCTTTGAGGGTCGACAGGCCCTCTCCGAAACTCGTTCTCAGGGTCGGCCAAATTTAAAAAAAAAAAAAATTATTTTCTCTTATGAAAAGATAGAGAATCTTTTCCCGATCATAAAGACACCAAAAGTTTGAAATTTGATAGAAAACTTACGGAATTATGCTCTCGCAAAGTTAGCGGTCTCGGCGATGTTTACGCATCGGCGATTTTGCCCACTTTGAGCCCCATTTTCGGCCAATTTCTCTGTACTAGTCGACAAAAAACATGAATATTTCGCTAGAACTCCAATTTTTCTATCGCATTGGTGCAAGAAACCACTCATTTATGAAATTCAACTATCCAGTACAGTGGTCAGAATTTAGCAATTTTGCCAATTTCACACAAATTTCAAAAGATGCCAATTTCCGAATAGGGTCCAGAATAAACAAGAAAGACATTCCTAGCACTAAAATGACATTTCCTCTAGTCATTAGTAACGTCTCAAGGCCCCTCTTATATTCTTTTGCTTTCCACTTTGAATTTTTATTTTCACAAAAAATATAAGATTTACTGTTATGCAGACTACTGCATTAGTGTAAAAAATGGTATAAATATTATTGGTGCACTTGTGAAAGAATATTAGACTCACCAGTTGACGTGTATTGCACGCTTGGCACGATTTGTGTACTTTTGAAGTTTGGTAAAAATCGAACATTTCTGCTACTTTGAGCTCAATTTCAAGGCACTTTTCATTGTAAAACCAGTCAAAATCATCTCAATTTCTGTAATATGTCTTCCATTCTATAAAATGAGATCAAGAAAACTAGAATACAACAATAAATACCATACGAAAATACACTGCAAAGTCGCTGATTTATTAAAAAAAAATGGTCAAATTTTTTTTTTTCTCATTATGCACTGTGTGCTGCAGGATTTTTTTTAGACTGTGCACACTGACCACATAGACCCATTCTTTCATATGAAGGCCTATCAGCTTTCTCCCACTAGATTTGAGGCCGCTAGAATTTATGAGTACTAGTACGTCAAAAACCCCTACGCGTAAGACGTACTAGTACGACGAAAACCCTCAAAGGGTTAATCCATGTATGATATTTTTTCAAAATTATATAATAAACATGATACATAACATATAAAGATGATAAATACACTCCACAGTAGAATAAACAAACAAATATGAGATGTGGGAGCCAGACGACTTATACGAGCGATGCCATATTAGTAATGATAATAATAATAATCACCAAGTCTTATCAAATGTTGTAATTACGTTAATATACACATTTTTATTAATCCAGCTATACAGTGGACCCCCGCATAACGATATTAATCCGTTCATGAGAGCTCATTGTTATGCAAAATTATCGTTATGCGAATGAATTTTCCCCATAAGAAATAATGGAAATCAAATTAATCCGTGCAAGACACCCAAAAGTATGAAAAAAAAAATTTACCACATGAAATATACATTTTCCTACACACAAAGAGAAGGATACATGCACAATAGTAGAGTAGTACATGCACAGTATATATTGTGCATGTACTACTCTACTAAATGAAGAATAAATGACACTTACCTTTATTGAAGATGCAGCAATGACTGATGAGACACTGTGTCCTGGTAGTGCCTTTTCCTCCTGAGTACTGTAGGTCCTGTTTGGCATTTTCTTCCAGAACAGGCCTTATCACACTGTGTATGTCACTACGATTCTTAAATCTCTCAAACCAACCTTTGCTGGCTTTAAATTCACCAATATGAGCACTAGTTCCATGCATTTTTCCCTGTTCATCTGGGTGTTAGTCGACTAGTGTGGGTTGCATCCTGGGAGACAAGATTAAGGACCCCAATGGAAATAAGTTAGAGTCCTCGATGATGCACTGACTTTCTTGGGTTATCCTGGGTGGCTAACCCTCCGGGGTTAATTGTTTCTCGGTAATTGTTTCACGTTAAGCCACACCAACAACACTCTCTCCACATCTTCGAGTAATACAGCTGACGGTGGTGCAGCAACAACAGCTGTGGTGCAGCTGACCATGGTGCAGCAGCAGCTGGGTGCAGCAACAGCTGACCATGGTGCAGCTGCAGCTGTGGTGCAGCAGCAGCTGACTGTGGTACGATAGTATATTTATCACCCTTTTTACCACAGGGTTGGCACTAGAAGCTTTCTTTGGGCCCATGGTGGCTTATTTAGCAGTTACAAGCACTATAAATAATGGAATAATACAAAATGTATCGAATGTATGCATGCAACCGGCCACCCTGGCTTGTAAACAATGACGGCAAGGCAGGCGCTCAGGCTGGACGGACAGGTTCGGGACGAGTCATGTTCAGAGACAGCTGATGGTGCAACAGCAGCTGACCGTGGTCCAGCAGCAGCTGACTGGTCCAGCAGCAGCTGACTGGTCCAGCAACAGCTGACTGGTCCAGCAACAGCTGACTGGTCCAGCAACAGCTGACTGATCCAGCAACAGCTGACTGATCCAGCAACAGCGATTCTTAAATCTCTCAAACCAACCTTTGCTGGCTTTAAATTCACCAATATGAGCACTAGTTCCAGGCGTTTTTCCCTGTTCACCTGGGTGTTAGTCGACTGGTGTGGGTTGCATCCTGGGAGACAAGATTAAGGACCCCAATGGAAATAAGTTAGACAGTCTTCGATGACACACTTTTTTGGGTTATCCTGGGTGGCTAACCCTCTGGGGTTAATTGTTTCTTGGTATTCTCAATAAGCCACACCAACAACGGTGCTACAGCAGCAGCAGCCGCAGCAGCAGCAGCTGACAGTGCTACAGCAGCAGCAGCACCTGACAGTGCTACAGCAGCAGCAGCAGCTGACAGTGCTACAGCAGCAGCAGACGATGCTACAGCAGCAGCAGACAGTACTACAGCAGCAGCAGCAGCAGACGGTACTACAGCAGCAGCAGCAGCAGCAGACAGTCCTACAACAGCAGCAGCAGCTGACGGTGGTACAGCAGCAGCAGCAGCTGACAGTGGTACAGCAGCAGCAGCAGCAGCAGCAGCTGACAGTGCTACAGCAGCAGCAGCAGTTGACCATGGTACCACAGTATTTCGATAATATTTCTCACCCTTTTTACCACAGGGTTGGCACTAGAAGCTTTCTTGGGGCCCATGGTCACTTATTTTGCAGATAAAATCACCAAAAACACTGTAATAATACGAAATGTTACGATTGTATGCTTGGATGTTACCGCGGAGGCTGGCTTGTAAACAATGCCACCGGGGGAACATGTGAGGCTGGCTCAGCCCTCACATAGACGTGTCTCGGACGAACAGCGTTGAGGGGGTTTTTTAGCGGTATGCGAGGCAAAATCTTAGCGATAAAATGTATCGGTATGCGGATTTAACGTTATGTAAGGCCAACGGTATGTGGGGCTCCACTATAATATTTTTTTCAAAATTATATAATAAATACAATACCTAACATATAAAGATGATAAATACACCCCACAGTAGAATAAATAAACACAAATATGAGATGTGGGGGCCAGACAACTTGTACAATTGACAGCAAGAATAACATTTTCTCTAGTCCAACAAAAGAGAAAATGTGTTACTGGGGGGTAACTGTAGAAAATTATTACTTTCGTATGCCTTCACTCAGAGCATCATTTCTTCTAAAAAAAATGGCGTTACATGAGAACGGGAGTGTTCTATTTTATTATTTTACCGTATCAACGTAGAGACAACTTGTACACAAACCAGATGTGTACACTGTTTGTTTACAACTCATGTACGCCTGGTTTGTTTACATAACTCCATGAGTGTCCTCTCTAATGTACTCATTCTCTCTCTCTCTCTCTCACTCATTTGTTTTATCTCGTTTACTCACCTCTGACCCTACATTAAGACTACAAATATTTTAAGGTAAGTAATGAGTGAACTGTATATGCATTTTATTGTTCTGGGATGCTTAAATGTTATAGAATATTATGTGTGAATGGGGTGGCCTGGTATGATAGCCCGGCTGGCTACCACACATACCACACTTGATTTCTTACAGTAAATACTACTCATGTCACCCTAGATTAAGGCTATAAATATTTTAAGGTAAGTAATGAGTGTACTATATGTGTATTTTATCTTTTTATTGTTTTTAATGCCTAGTTCTACTGCTAACCCCAATGGAAATAAGTCACACTGACTTTGCTTTAGGTTATCCTAGGTACTGTACACATAAGCTGCCATGTATGATAATCTATGTAACTGCATTTGTGTATACCTGAATAAACTTACTAACTCAATATATGTTAGTGTAAACTTGTTACCTAGTATTTGTATGCATTTATAAGTGGAAAAAAGAGGTGTTCCACTTTATGGCAATTTCTGCTTTACGGCAGTAGCCTGGAACCTAACCTGCCATATAAGTGGGGCCCTACTGTACATCTTTCCTGTATGAGAATAATGTATTTTTGTGTAGTTAGGAAGGGAAAAAGCAGGCAACTGGAAGTGGAAACTATTATTTTTTTTTTTTTTTTTTTTTGCTTTGATCATAACAATTAAGGACAATTCTTTAACCAATAACTCAAGTGATCCAACCAATTTCATCTATTGTTTTCAAGTTTACTGCATTTCTATTACCAAACCTTTTTAAGCCAAAATTATAATAATTACTTATGTTCCAACTTAATGTTATTCATTAACATAATCTTTTATAAGTTCCTGAACCATTACAGTAAATGAAAGATGGCTAGTGTTCTTCTGTACTACTCTAAGTGGGTTAGTACCAGACTAGCAGAACTACGAATAACAAAAAAAGGCACAATACCGTGACTGGAACGATACACAAATAACCCGCACATAAAAGAGAGAAGCTTATGACGACGTTTCGGTCCGACTTCGGACCGAAACGTCGTCATAAGCTTCTCCCTTTTATGTGCGGGTTATTTGTGTATAGCAGAACTATGTTAATACGTACAAAAAAAAATAATTACATATAACCATAGGCACAATGTTATAATTTTTTAAAACATTTATATGGGATGCCATCTAGTGAAATGATTCCCCACCTCCTTTCCTTATTTATACACTAAAAACTGCACAAGCAGTGACAAAGAACATTTTACAATTTAAATTTCAGCATAGCATTATGTGAAAATTTTTGTAAAATATTACTGCAATCATATTAACCCTTTGAGTGTCAAGACCCCTGTTTGCTAATTTGCTGATAGCGTCGAACAATTTTCAAAAAAAAAAAAAAAAAATTCTTATGAAATGATGGAGAATCTTTTTCCGAAGGTAATGAAACCACGAGTTCGATATTTGATGGGAAACTTATGAACTATGCTCTTGCAAAGTTAGCAGTCTTGGCAATATTTGCACATTGGCGATTTTGCCCACTTCGCGCCCTATTTTGGGCCAATTTCTTTCTTCCATGTGTCCAAACTCATAGCTATTTTGCTAGAACTCCTCTTATTCTATTGAGTACAAGAAACTGCCCATTTACTTATTTCAAATACACAAAAAAAAAAAAGTAATCAGAAATTTCTAATTTGGCCAATTTCACACAATATTCAAGAAAGGTCAACTTCAAAATACAATCCACAATAAACAATGCACACATTCCTGGCACTAAAGTAACATTTTCTCTGTTCATTAGTCATGTCTCCAGGCCCCTCTCATATTACGCTTGCTTTTCATTTTGAATTTTTATCCACACCAAAAAAAATAGATGACTTACCATTATTCAGATTACTGCATAATTAGTAATAATTGTATAAATAATATCAGCACATTTCTAAATGCATATTAGACCCACCAGCTGACGTGTATTGGACGTGTGATGTGATTTGTTTAATCTTGAACATCAAAAATCAAATATTTTTGCTAACTTGAGCTCAATTTCAAGCTACTTTTATTTGGTAAAGCATTCAAAATTACCACTATTTCTGTAATATATCTTCCATTCTGTGAAGCGAGACCAAGAAAACAAGAATACAACCATAAGTACCATAATAAAATACACAGCAAAATCACTGTTTTAAACCAAAAACAGTCGCAGTTTTTTCTCATTATGCACTGCGTGCTGCAGGACTTTTTTATACTGCACACACTGACCATGCAGACCCATTCTCTCATATGAAGGCCTACCAGCTTTCTCCCAAATTTGAAGCCGCTAGAATTTTGGCGTAGTATTATGGGAACGACTCAGGCTTCAAAGCCGTAATATTACGGCACTGAGACCAAAGGGGTTAATATGACATATATAATAGTAATACAAGGGGAAGGCCAAGTTTACATTAAAACTATCTGAGACTTCCACTCTCATTGTAATGAATGTTTTCTTAACCCTTTCACTATCGGTGCAGTATCAGTATGGTTTACAAGTGTTATGGTTTACAAGTGTTATGGTTTACAAGTGTTATGGTTTACAAGTGTTATGGTTTACAAGTGTTATGGTTTACAAGTGTTATGGTTTACAAGTGTTATGGTTTACAAGTGTTATGGTTTACAAGTGTTATGGTTTACAAGTGTTATGGTTTACAAGTGTTATGGTTTACAAGTGTTATGGTTTACAAGTGTTGGTGCCATATTAACCCTTTTAGGGTTGGTGCCGTACTAGTACGGCTTGCACGCCAGGGTAGGTACTAGTACGCATAAATTCTAGCGCCTTCAAATGTAGCAAGAGAAAGCTGGTAGGCCTACATATGATAGAATGGGTCTATGTGGTCAGTGTGCACAGTAAAAAAAACAATCCTGCAGCACACAGTGCATAACGAGAAAAATAAAAAAAAACTGATCGTCTACTTGCTTTAAAACAGCGACTTTGCAGTGCATTTTCGTATGCTATTTATGGCTGTATTCTAGTTTTCCTGGTCTCATTTTATAGAATGGAAGACATATTATGGAAATTGAGATGATTTTGATTGGTTTCATAATGAGAAGTACCTTGAAATTGAGCTCAAAGTAGCAGAAATGTTCGATTTTTGCCAAAGTTCAAAAGTAAACAAATCATGCCACGCGACCAATACACGTCAACTAGTGAGCACAATGTTCTTTCACAAGTGCACTAATATTATTTATACCATTTTTTACACTAATGCAGTAGTCTGCGTTACAGTAAATCTTCTATTTTTTTTGTGAGAATAAAAATTCAAAGTGTCAAGCAAAAGAAATGTAAAAGGCCTGGGGACCCGACTAATGAAGAGAAAAAATTTTATTTTAGTGCCAGGAATGCCTGTCTTGTTTATTCTGGACCCTATTTGGAAATTGGCATCTTTTGAAATTTGTGAGAAATTTGCAAAATTGCTAATTTCTGACCACCTTATTGGATAGTTGAAATCAGTAAATGGGTGGTTTCTTGTACTCATTAGATAGACGAAATGTTGTTCTAGTGAAATAGTTATGATTTTTGTCGACTGGTACATTGGAATTGGCTGAAATAGGACTCAAACTGGGCAAAATCGCCAATGCTTAAACATCGTCGAGACCGTTAACTTCGTGAGAGCATAATTCCATAAGTTTTCCATCAACTATCATACTTTTGGTGTCATTATGATCAGGAAAAGATTCTCTATCATTTCATGGGTTTTTTTTTTTTCCGAAAAATTTCCGACCTTGAGAACAAGTTTAGGAGAGGGCCTGCTGACCCTGAAAGAGTTAAAGTGCAGGCATTGTACTTCCCATTTCCAGGACCCAAGTCCGGCTATATAAAAATAACTGGTTTCCCTGAATCCCTTCATGAAATATTACCCTGCTCACACTCCAACACCTCGTCTGGTCCCAAATACCATTCGTCTCCATTCACTCCTATCTAACACGCTCGTGCATGCTTGCTGGAAGTCCAAGCCCCTCACCCACAAAACCTCCTTTACTCCCTCTCTCCAACCTTTTCGAGGATGACCCCTACCCCGCCTTCCTTCCCCTACAGATTTATACTCTTGCCATGTCATTCTACTTTCATCCATTCTCTCTAAATGACCAAAACACCTTAACAACCCCTTTTCAGCCCTCTGACTAAAACTTTCATTAACTCCACACCTTCTCTTAACCCTTTCAGGGTCCGTCCCGTAGATCTACGGCTTTACGTTCAAGGTCCAAACCGTAGATCTATGTCATGAGCTCAGCTCACTCTGATAAACTGTGAGTGGTACATTTGGGCCTAGATATGAAAGAATACATCTATGTGGTATGTGTGCACCACATAAAACAAATCCTGCAGCACAGTGTGTATAATGAGAGAAAAAAACTGAGACCATGATTTTTGATTAAAACAGTGACTTTGCAGTGTTTTTCGTATGTTTTTTATAGTTGTATTTGCGATTTCTTGGTCTCATTTGATAGAATGGAAGGCATATTACAGAAATAGAGATGATTTTGATTGGTTTTAGCACTGGAAATGGCTTGAAACTGAGCTCAAAGTAGCGGAAATGTTAAAATTTTGCCGATGTTCAAGAGTAAACAAACGACCTCACACGTCTAATACACACGAGCTGGTGGGTCTAATATACATTTACAAATGTGGTGATGATATTTATACAATTATTACAATTTTGCATAACAGTAAATCTTCTATTTTTTGGTGTGAATAAAAATTCATTATGTGAATAAGAAATCAAATTGGAATTTATTTGTAAAGCCTCAAAACGTAACTAATGAACAGAGGAAATGTTAGTTTAGTCCCAGGAATACCTACATTGTTTATTCTGGACCCTATTTTGAAATTGGAATATTTTGAACTTTGTGTTAAATTTGCCAAATTACCAATTTCCAATCACATTATTTTGTAGTTGAAACAGTTGACTTGGCGATTTCTTTGTGCTCAATCGATTGAACAGAAGTAATACTAGTGAAATAGCTAAGAATTTGGTCGACTGGAATAATGTAATTGGCCTAAAATGGGAGTCAAAGTCGGCAAAATCGCCGATTCGTAAATATCGCTGACACATCAAAATTTGCGAGAGCATAATATCGTCAATTTTCCAAAAAATTTCGTACTTTTTGTTTTATTACCTTCACAAAAGGATTCTCTACCATTTCATAAGAAAAAATAACAAATTTTTTTTTTTTTTTTGAAAATTCTTGGACACTGGGGCACCACAGATTTTGGCCTTGGACCCTGAAGGGGTTAATTTCCACACTCGAAATTTTCTGCATAATATTTACACCACACATTGCCCTTAGACAGGATATCTCCACTGCCTCCTTGCTGCAGCATTTACAACCCAAGCTTCACACCCATATAAGAGTGTTGGTACCACTATACTTTCATACATTCCCTTCCTTGCCTCCATAGTTAACGTTTTTTGTCTCCACGTATACCTCAAAGCACCACTCACCTTTTTTCATTCATCAATTCTATGATTAACCTCATCCTTCATAAATCCATCCGCTGACACGTCAACTCCCAAATATCTGAAAACATTCACTTCTTCCATACTCCTCTCCAATTTGATATCCATTTTTTCTTTATCTAAATCATGATACCCTCATCACCTTATTCTTTTCTACGTTCACTTTCAACTTTCTACCTTTACACACACTCTCAAACTCATCCTTTAGAATCTCCCATAAGCACGGTATCATCAGCAAAAAGTAACTGTCAATTCCCATTTTGTATTTGATTCCCCATAGTGTAATCCCACCCCTCTCCCAAAGACCCTAGCATTTACTTCTTTTACAACCCCATCTATAAATATATTAACCCTTTCAGGGTCCGTCCTGTAGATCTACGGCTTTACGTTCAGGGTCCAAACCGTAGATCTACGCCATGAGCTCAGCTCACTCTGATAAACTGTGAGTGGTACATTTGGGCCTAGATATGAGAGAATACATCTATGTGGTATGTGTGCACCACATAAAACAGATCCTGCAGCACACTGTGTATAATGAGAGAAAAAAAATGAAATCATGATTTTTCGATTAAAACAGCAACTTTGCAGTGTTTTTTCGTATGTTTTTTATAGTTGTATTTGTGATTTCTTGGTCTCATTTGATAGAATGGAAGACATATTACAGAAATAGAGATGATTTTGATTGGTTTTAGCATTGGAAATGGCTTGAAACTGAGCTCAAAGTAGCGGAAATGTTAAATTTTTGCCGATATTCAAGAGTAAACAAACGACCTCGCACGTTTAATACACGTCAGCTGGTGGGTCTAATATACATTCACAAATATGGTGATGATATTTATACAATTATTACAGTATTGCATAACAGTAAATCTTCTATTTTTTGGTGTGAATAAAAATTCATTATGTGAATAAAAAATCAAAATGGAATTTATTTGTAAAGCCTCAAAACATAACTAATGAACAGAGGAAATGTTAGTTTAGTGCCAGGAATGCCTACATTGTTCATTCTGGACCCTATTTTGAAATTGGAATATTTTGAACTTTGTGTTAAATTGGCCAAATTAACAATTTCCGATCACTTTATTTTGTAGTTGAAACAGTTGACTTGGCGATTTCTTGTGCTCAATCGATAGAATAGAAGTAATACTAGTGAAATAGCTAAGAATTTGGTTGATTGGAATAATGTAATTGGCCTAAAATGGGAGTCAAAGTCGGCAAAATCGCCGATTCGTAAATATTGCTGACACATCAAAATTCGCGAGAGCATAATTTCGTCAATTTTCCACCAAATTTCGTACTTTTTGTTTTATTACCTTCACAAAAAGATTCTCTACGATTTCATAAGAAAAAATAACAAATTTTTTTTTTTTAAATTCTTGGACACTGGTGCGTGACTCCAGATTTGGGCCTTGGACCCTGAAAGGGTTAAACAACCATGGTGACATTACACAACCCTGTCTAAGACCTGCTTTTACCAGGAAGTAGTCTCCCTCTCTTTCACACATCCTAACCTGAGCCTCACTACACTCAAAAACTCTTTACAGCATTTAGTAACTTACCACCTATTCCATATACTTGCAACATCTGCCACATTGCTCCCCTATCCACTCTAATATATGCCTTTTCTCAATCCATAAATGCAATGAAAACTTTCCTACCTTTATCTAAATACATGTATGTACTGTTTACATATATGCTTCAATGTAATGGAATGGAAGATATATTACAAAAATAGAGATGATTTTGATTGGTTTTAATACTGAAAATGGCTTGAAACTGAACTCTAAGTAGAGGAAATGTCTAATTTTTGCCAAAATTCAATGATGTCACACATCTAATATACGTTAGCTGGTAGGTCTAATATACGCTCACGAACGTGGTGATATTTATACAATACAGTGGACCCTCGACCAACGTTGGCATCGTCTAACGTTAAATCCGACTAGCGATACATTTTAACGCAAAAATTTTGCCTCGACTAGCGCTAAAAAACCCGACCAACGCTATTCATTCCGTTCAAGACGCGTCCACTTTGGCCTGAGGGCGCCTCACTTGTCCCGTGGATGCCAGTGTTTACAAGCCAGCCAGCCACCACGGTCCCATCCAAACATACAATCGGAACATTTCATATTATCACAAGTCCTAATGGAAGGGGATTCCCCTTCTAAACACTAAGACCATCAACACTCTCCCCTCGTCCCATCCCATCAATCATCACCAGATCTTCAATAAAGGTAAGTGTCATGTAACTGTGCATGTCTTCTTCAGTTTGTATTAAAATTAATATTTCATGTGGTAAAAACCATTTTTTTTTTTCATACTTTGGGGTGTCCTGCACGGATTAATTTGATTTCCATTATTTCTTATGGGGAAAACTAACTTGACTAACGATAATTTTGACTAACGATGAGCTCTCAGGAACGGATTAATAGCGTTAGTCGAGGGTCCACTGTATTACAATATTGCATAATAGTAAATCTTCCATTTTTGGTGTGAATAAAAAATCAAAATGGAATTCTTCTGTAAAGTCTGAAAATGTAACTAATGAACAGAGGAAATCTTAGTTTAGTGTCAGAAATGCCTGCATTGTTTATTCTGGACCCTATTTTGAAATTGGAATATTTTGAACTTGGTGTTAAATGGGCCAAATTACCAATTTTCGATCACTTTATTGGGTAGTTTAAACAGCTGACTGGGGGATTTCTCATGCTCAATCGATAAAATAGAAGTAATACTAGTGAAATAACTAAGGATTTGGTCGACTGGAATTGTGTAGCCTAAAATGGGGGTCAGCAAAATTGCCGCTGCGTAAATATTGCTGGAGCATCAAAATTTCCGAGAGCATAACTTCATCAATTTTCCATCAAATTTCGTACTTTTTGTTTTATTACCTTCAGAAAAAGATTCTCTACCAGTCCATAATTTTTTTTTTTTTTTTTAAATTCTTGGACCCTGGCGCCAAATTTGCAGTGCATTTTTATATGGTATCTATGACTGTATTCTCGTTTTCTTGGTCTCATTTGATAGAATGGAAGATTTATTAAAGAATTAGATATGATTTTGATTGGTTCCATGATGAAAAGTACCCTGAAATTGAGCTCAAAGTAGCAGAAATGTTCGATTTTTGACGATGTTCAAGAGTCAATAAATGTCACCGTCAAATACGTGTCCAACTGGCTAGTCTAATACACAGTCACGAATGGGTTGACACTATTTATACAATTACAATAATGCAGTAGTCTGCATAACAAAATCTTCAATTTTTTGTGTGAATAAAAATTCTGAATGGAAAGCAAGAGTAATGTGTAAGAGGGGCCCTGTAGATGTGACTAGCGAACAGAAAAAATGTTATTTTAGTGCCAGGAATGTCTGCATTGTTTATTCTGGACCCTATTTTTAATTTGGCATCTTTTGAAATTTGTGCGAAATTGGCCAAATTGCCAATTTTTGACCACTTTATTGGGTAGTTGAAATTGGTAAATGGGCGGTTTCTTGTACTCAATTGATAAAACAAATGGAGTTCTAGCAAAATAGCTATCCTTATATGTTGCATATCATGTTTATTATATAATTTTGAAAAACTATCATAGATGGATTAATGAAAATGCGTATATTAACATAATATACGATATTTAATGAGACTCAGCGATTATTATTATATCATCATCATCATCAATTACTAATATGGCATCACTCGTACAAGTCGTCTGGATACCACATCTCATATTTGTTTATTTATTCTACTGTGGGGTGTATTTATCATCTTTATATGTTATGTATCATGTTTATTACACCTACCATCCGACTTACGACCGAGTTCGGTTCCAAGAAACCGGTCGTAAGTCGAAATGGTCGTAAGTTGAACTTTACTACTGAATATCAACAAAACATTTTTGTAATGACTTTATTTTATTGTTTTATTTTGGTATTTCATGTTTTACTTTACTTTTTATGTTGTTAGTACTGTATTTTATACTCTAAGGTTTAGGATAAACACTGTGTACAAAACCAATAGTTGTTTATTTCCCAGAAATTTGGCATAAAAAACACGGTCGTAAGTCGAGTGGTCGTAAGTCAAGCAGGTCGTAAGTAGGATGGTAGGTGTATATAACAAAAAATATCATAGATAGATTAATGAAAATGTATATATTAACATAATATAAGACATTTAATGAAACTCAGTGATAATTATTGAGTATTATTATTATTACTAATACAGTGGACCCGTGACCAGAGATGGTATCGATTAACGATAAATCAGACTAGCGATACATTTTAACGCAAAAATTTTGCCTCGACTAGCGCTTAAAAACCCGACAAGCGCTATTCGTTCCATACCATACGCGTCCACTTTGGCCTGAGCGCGCCTCACTTGTCCCTTGGGTGCCAGTGTTTACAAGCCAGCCAGCCACTGCGGTCGCTTCCAAACATACAACAACTGGAACATTTCATATTATCACAGCCTTTGTAGTGATTGCACCTGCAAAATCAGTCACCATGGGCCCCAAGAAAGCTTCTAGTGCCAACCCTACAGCAAAAAGGGTGAGAATTACTATGGAGATGAAGAAAGAGATCATTGCTAAGTATGAAAATGGAGTGCGTGTCTCTGAGCTGGTCAGGTTGTATAATAAACCCCAATCAACTATCGCTACTATTGTTGGAAAGAAAACGGCAATCAAGGAAGCTGTTCTTGCCAAAGGTGCAACTATGTTTTTGAAACTAAGATCGCAAGTGATAGAATATGTTGAAAGACTGTTATTGGTGTGGATAAACGAGAAACAGATAGCAGGAGACAGCATCTCTCAAGCGATCATATGTGAAAAGGCTAGGAAGTTGCATGACGATTTAATTAAAAAAATGCCAGCAACTAGTGATGTGAGTGAAATTAAGGCCAGCAAAGGTTGGTTTGAGAGATTTAAGAAGCGTAGTGGCATTCATAGTGTGATAAGGCATGGTGAGGCTGCCAGTTAGGACCACAAAGCGGCTGAAAAATATGTGCAGGAATTCAAGGAGTACATAGACAGTGAAGGACTGAAACCTGATCAACTGCTTAATTGTGACGAAACAGGCCTGTTTTGGAAGAAAATGCCAAGCAGGACGTACATTACTCAGGAGGAAAAGGCACTCCCAGAAAATAAGCCTATGAAAGACAGGCTTACTCTGTTGATGTGTGCCAATGCTAGTGGTGATTGCAAAGTGAAGCCTTTATTGGTTTATCACTCTGAAACTCCCAGAGTGTTCAGGAAAAACAATGTCCTCAAGGCTAATTTGTGTGTGCTGTGGAGGGCAAACAGTAAGGCATGGGTCACTAGGGACTATTTCTATGACTGGTTACACCATGCATTTGCCCCCAATGTGAAAAATTACCTAATTGAAAAGAAATTAGACCTTAAGGAGTGCCTCCGGCAAATTTCCGCGCGCGCTCACCGAAATATCGGAAAAATATGGATAGTGAGTTATATATACTGAAAAATAGCTCAACTCTTTGGCAACACAATGGTACCAGAATGAATGTTCTACGACGTTTCTACAAGAAATTACAGTCATTTATATGAGGTAAGGTGACGGTGATATTGGTAGCGAGTCTGCTCACAGCCCATATATATTTTGGAAATTTTTCCTTGTTTTTTATCGCTTTTTCTTGCATTATACTTTCTAATATAATAACTGAGTACTTGGCATCATAAAACTGAAGGCGGAGCTTATCCCTAGATTGAGCAACAGTCATTAATCATATCATAATGCGCGGAAGGGTTGCCGCGCCAGGAGAAATCACTTCATTATTACGCTTATATCAGCTTATATATCAACTCTACAGCTTATTTATCTATCAGAATTGTTCTAATATGATATAATAAACACTCTAAATAACATACAAACATGTTATATACTCTAGACTGAAAAAAATAGACCATAATATGGCGAAAGATTATCGGGAATATTTCGATAAATATTGAGTTACTGCTCTCCATGTCGTCTCCGTGTCGTACCTCCTGGTATTAGACAATGCTCCTGGTCATCCTTCAGACTTGGCATAGCGACTTTCTGCGGAAATGAGCTTCATTAAGGTGAAGTTTTTGCCTCCTAATACCACTCCTCTCCAGCAGCCCATGGACCAGCAGGTTATTTCCAACTTCAAAAAACTGTACACAATAGCTATGTTTGAAAGGTGCTTTGTAGTGACCTCAGAAACTCAACTGACTAAGAGAGTTTTGGAAAGATCATTTTACCATCCTCAATTGTGTAAACATTATAGGTAAGGCTTGGGAGGAAGTGACTAAGAGGACATTGAACTCTGCTTGGAAAAAACTGTGGCCAGAATGTGTAGACAAAAGGGATTTTGAAGGGTTTGAGGCTAACCCTGAGAATCCTATGCCAGTTGAGGAATCCATTGTGGCATTGGGGAAGTCCTTGGGGTTGGAGGTTAGTGGGGAGGATGTGGAAGAGTTGGTGGTGGAGGACAGTGAAGAACTAACCACTGAAGAGCTGCTAGATCATCTTGAACAGCAAGAGGGCAGACCTGAGGAAACTGCTTCGGAGGAGGGGAGAGAGAAATTAAAGAAGTTGCCTACTTCTAAGATAAAGGAAATGTGTGCAAAGTGGCTTGAAGTGCAAACCTTTTTTATGAAAATCACCCTGACACAGCTACTGCAAGCCGTGTTGGCAACCTGTACACTGACAATGTTGTGAACCACTTTAGGAAAGTCATAAAGGAACGAGAGGTACAGGTATCTATGGACAGATATGTTGTGCGACAGAAGTCCAGTGACTCTGAAGCTGGTCCTTGTGGCATTAAAAGAACAAGGGAAGTAACCCCAGAAAAAGACTTGCTGCCTCAAGTGCTAATGGAAGGGGATTCCCCTTCTAAACACTAACACCTCTCCCCTCCTCCCATCCCATCAATCATCACCAGATCTTCAATAAAGGTAAGTGTCATGTAACTGTGCATGTAATCTTCAGTTTGTGTGTATTAAAATTAATATTTCATGTGGTAAAAAAAAATTTTTTTTCAATACTTTTGGGTGTCTTGCACGGATTAATTTGATTTCCATTATTTCTTATGGGGAAAATTAACTTGACTAACGATAATTTTGACTAACGATGAGCTCTCAGGAACGGATTAATATCGCTGGTTGAGGGTCCACTGTATAGCGTCTCAAGACACAAGACACTTAGTGATTTTAATGTATACCTGCACACCAGCACAGTAAGTTTATTTAGGTACAGGTATACACAAGTATAATTATCAGAGTATACGTATATATAATATGTAATAACTTTTAAAAACACTTGAAATTTTGGAGTTTCCAGACATAATGGAGAGACGTGGTACTTAAGGAGCTTGCAGAGAATGTAAACAAACCGAATAGGGCCTGGTGACTGTATTAGAAAATCAGGTGGGGGAGCCATATAGGGAGTTTTAGTCATAATATGAAATGTCTGTATTAGCAGAGCGGCGTAAAGCGAAGTGCCGTAAAGCAGGGCCCTACTGTACATTAAGCCAGTTGACCAAATTCTTAGCTATTTCGCTAGTATTTCTTCTATTCTATCGACTGAGCACAAGAAATTGCCCAGTCACCTGTTTCAACTACCCAATAAGTGACCGGAAACTGGTAATTTGGCCAATTTAACACAAATTTCAAAATATTTCAATTTCAAAATAGGGTCCAGAATAAACAATGAAGGCATTCCTAGCACTAAACTAACATCTCCTCTGTTCATTACAAATGTAATAATTTTTTTTTTATTATTATCACAATGGCCGATTCCCACCAAGGCAGGGTGGCCCAAAAAAGAAAAACTTTCACCATCACTCCATCACTGTCTTGCCAGAAGGGTGCTTTAAACTACAGTTTTTAAACTGCAACATTAACACCCCTCCTTCAGAGTGCAGGCACTGTACTTCCCATCTCCAGGACTCAAGTCCGGCCTGCCGGTTTCCCTGAACCCCTTCATAAATGTTACTTTGCTCACACTCCAACAGCACGTCAAGTATTAAAAACCATTTGTCTCCATTCACTCCTATCAAACACGCTCACGCATGCCTGCTGGAAGTCCAAGCCCCTCGCACACAAAACCTTTACCCCCTCCCTCCAACCTTTCCTAGGCCAACCCCTACCCCGCCTTCAGCACATTCGTGAAAGTATATTAGACCCACCAGCTGACACTTACTAGACACATGAGATTTGTGTAATTGGCAAAAATTTAACATTTCCGCTACTTTGAGCTCAAGTTTCAAGTTTCAAGCCATTTTCAGTACTAAAACTAAAAATCATTTCTGTTTCTGTAATATATCTTCCATTCTATCAAATGAAACCAAGAAATCGCAAATACAACTGTAAAAAACATATGAAAAAACACCACAAAGTTGCAGTTTTTTCTCTCATTATGCACTGCATGCTGCAGGATTTGTTTTATATGGTGCACACTAACCACACAGATGTATTCTCATATCTAGGCCCAAATTTACCGCTCACAACTTAGGAGTGAGCCGAGCTCATGGCCTAGATCTACGGCTTGAACCCTGGCTTCAAAGCCATAGATCTAAGGGACAGACCCTGAAAGAGTTTAATGTCACATTTGCACCATTTATAAAAAATTTTATATATTTTTAAATGCTTATAGAGTAGTCTACTGTATATTGTAACAAACAGAATATAGGAAATCAGCTCTAATATACAATATTTAGGTATGTATACTGGTGAGAGAGCACGTCTTAAGTCCGAGTCATTGGTAAACAAGTGCGTTGCTAAGTGAGGAGAGGAGAAGCTGGAAGATAGAAAAGATTCCTAGTACCAAACAAGAGAGGCCCCTCCCGAACTATAACTCGAGTCAGCCTAACCTCAACAAATGATAAATTATTAGAATAGCAGTTACAATTTAAATTAACCCTGCTCAACATAAGTCATCAATGAGCCTGAACCCCTTAACTCCAGCATACCCTGAAATTCAATTATCATGCATGGCAAGATTTTGGGGAAAAAAAAATTCTTAAGATTGGTAGTGCACTTTTATGAAACGAATAAGAATAAAATGAGCAGAACCTGATAAAACTTGTGATTTTATGGCGTGTTCAAGCTGGCAAAAATATGATCACTTGTTGGCAACAGCAGCCAAAATGCACCAACTCTTATTTACATTTTAAATAATTTTTATGCTAATTTTTTTTTTATTGATCGCACACTAGTTTCTTAATATATTAGATTAATTTAACATGTTTCAATGCTTCAAACATGATGAAATGTATAGCTTGACATTGCTCAACTTTGAATATGCAGCATAAACCAGTGAAAAAAAAAATTTTTACTGCTTTTGTTTTTAACACTACTTACAAGGAATACTTATGAAATTACAATTATTTCAAGGTTTAACACTCCTCAAAATACGGAAATAAGTCACACTGCTCGACTACACTGTATTATGCTTGCTTAATAATTATATATTATGTTCAAGGGAATAACCAAGGTTATATACACAATGTAATTTCTGTTCATCCAAAACACCGTTTGCCTTCCAGATCACTGTAAAATATAAATTTACTAGGAAATCTTATAATTTTACAATGTTTCAAGGTGTAATACTCATGGAAACATGGAAATAAGTCACATTGTTTTAATTTCTTGGGTTGTCCTAAATCTACATAGTGTGCTTTTTTACTGATATTCACTGTTAGTATTGTAAAGCTGTGATAAATCTGGAATGAATAAGCCATTTTCCTAGCAGTTCCACACACTGTTTGCCAATAGAGAAGCTGGTAATGAAGCAACATTGCCTGCTTTCATTGTTTACTAAAGCTAGTTAGTGAGTGTTACTCACGATGCACTGTGTGGACGTGCCTAGTCTTAGTTTTTTTTTTTTTTTCAAAGGCACGAGAAGGTTGTAGGAGACCCAAACAGTTAAGCTAAGGGCAAAAATTATTGGCATGCAGTGTATTTGAATGCACAAAAAACTGTGCATACTAGAACAACATACACAATCTTGCCACCTGCAAACTAGGGTTAAGGGTTAAATACACCACCTGTGAGCTCAACTGTTTGGATCTCCTACAACCTCTTCAATAATCTGAAATAATCTAAGACTAGGTATACCTGGAGTACACCTGGAAGATGTTTCGGAGGGTAAAAGCCTCTGTGGCCAAGTCCATGACCAGGTCCATGAAGTGCATCATGGGTAACACTACCTAACTAGGGTAAGTAAACAATAATACAAAGCCCTACCATTCCTCTGCCACCTTCTCTAAAAGCAAACAGGATTTGAAATTAGCAAGATACTTTATTCATTCCAAAATTTATTACAATTTAATGATACTAACTGAAATTCAGCCAAAAAAAAATTCTATGTAGATTTAACCTAGAATAATCCAACATTCAAACATGACTTATTTCCTGGTTTTGAAGAATATTGTACCTTGAACAATTCTAGGATGAAGATTACCTTGTACGTATATTTGTTTTGCAGTGGTTGTTAGAGAATACATGTTATGGACACAGAAATTACATTATTTAACCCAGGATATTCCCTTAAGCGAGATTCCTCGATGGTGGCCCCTTGAGTGAGGTTCCTCGATGCTGGCCCCTCGAGTGAGGTTCCTCGATGCTGGCCCCTCGAGTGAGGTTCCTCGATGCTGGCCCCTCGAGTGAGGTTCCTCGATGCTGGCCCCTCGAGGGAGGTTCCTCTATGCTGGCCCCTCGAGTGAGGTTCCTCGATGCTGGCACCTCGAGTGAGGTTCCTCGATGCTGGCCCCCTCGAGTGAGGTTCCTTGATGCTGGCCCCTCGAGTGAGGTTCCTCGATGTTGGCCCCTCGAGTGAGGTTCCTCGATGCTGGCCCCCTCGAGTGAGGTTCCTCGATGCTGGCCCCCTCGAGTGAGGTTCCTCGATGCTGGCCCCTCGAGTGAGGTTCCTCGATGCTGGCCCCCTCGAGTGAGGTTCCTCGATGCTGGCCCCCTTGAGTGAGGTTCCTCGATGCTGGCCCCTCGAGTGAGGTTCCTCGATGCTGGCCCCTGAAGTGAGGTTCCTTGATGCTGGCCCCTGAAGTGAGGTTCCTTGATGCTGGCCCATGAAGTGAGGTTCCTTGATGCTAGTCCCTCAAAATGGGGTTTACTGATGCTCTTTATCTAAGGAATTGGATTACCCCCCCTCTCTTTCCCTGGATTGATCCTAAAGATACCCCTAGAGGTAGCATTTCCCCTTAAGTATAATGATATACTGTAATTATAATATGTTCCTTGATGCTGGTGACAGGCCCTTGATCCAAGAAATTGGACATACCCTGGTCTTCTTTGGATAGAATCTAATTGCCTCCCATTCCCCAGGCACTATGACTACCCCCCCCCCCCTCTTCTGGATTTAGCAATTCTTCCTAAATAAAAAAAAAAATTAACACAGGATAAAGCAAGAAAACCATATAATGTGACTATTTCCATGTTTTGAAGGTTACTGAAGGTTGAAACAATTGTAAAATCATAAGCATTCCTTGTACATAGTGTTATAAGACCAAAGCAGTAAATAGAAAAAATTATTTGTTTCAATTTACAATGAATAATATATTCAAAGTGGACCAATGTTGGGCTATGCAATTCCCCATGTTTAAATTACAATACTAAATCACCATGAAACACATCTAATACCATAAAAACTAGCAAACACATGGTTAGACATTAAAAACAACCTCAAAAATTGAGCAACAATCATAATTTGACATCAATAAATTGTACAAAAAACACAGCAGGAGCATTTAATCAATGTTGCCTATTAGTTATTTGTCATCAACTGTCAGCATAGTTGCTGATCCCCTTACATGTGTTGTATAGCTTAGCTGAGTATCAAAGTACCATCCATGTGTTTATATAGACGATCCCTATTAGGCCTAGTGACTGTATGACGTCACGGGATGCTGCATGAGTGAGTGGGACTCAATTCACTCTTCACACAACATGGAAACAATGGCTTCCAGATGGGCAATATTTTATGATTGCAGAGCCACTTGCTTTCACTGGAACTGGTTTTGGTATGAAGATCTGGGACCAATCCATCCAGAAAATTCCAGGTGAAAATTATGATGCATTTTCTTTATATGTTCCAAGAAATACAATTTGTAGGACTTAAACAATTCCAAATAATTTAGATTCTTGATAGAATATGTAAGGGCAATGATGATTCTGTGTACATTCTGCAGATCTGTGATTTTGCCAACCTTAAAAAGAGCTGTTAGTGTATAGTAAAATTCCAGACTAGAGCATTAACATTTTCCTTGCAGCTGGGATAACAATATTAATGTGACCCTTAACCCTTTGACTGTTATGGTCGTATATATACGTCTTACAAGCTGGTGTTTCAGACGTATATATACTCAATAATTCTAGCGGCTTTAAATCAAGTAGGAGAAAGCTGGTAGGCCCGCATGTGAGAGAATGGGTCTGTGTGGTCAGTGTGCACCACATAAAAAAAACCCTGCAGCATGCAGCGCATGATGAGAAAAAACTGACCATTTTTTTTGGATTAAAACGCCGACTTTGAGGTGTATTTTCGTATAGTATTTATCGTTCTATTCTCGTTTTCATGGTCACACGTGATAATGTGGAAAACATATTACAGAAATAGAGATGATTTTGATTAGTTTCACGATGAAAACAACCTTGAAATTGAGCTCAAAGTAGCAGAAATGTTCGATTTTTACCAATGTTCAGGAGTAAGCAAATCACACCACGCGTCCAATACACATCAACTGGGGAGTCTAATATTCTTTTACTAGTGCACTGATATTATTTATACCATTTTTACAATAATGCAGTAGTCTGCAGAACAGTAAATTTTGTATTTTTTTGTATGAATAAAAAATCAAAATAGAAAGCAAGAGAGGCCTAGAGACGTGACTAATGAACAGAGGATATGTTGTTTTAGTGCCAAGAATGCCTACATTGTTTATTCTGGACCCTATTTTGAAATTGGCCTTTTTTAATTTGTGTGAAATTGGCCAAATTGCCAATTTCTGACCACTTTATTGGGTAGTTCAAATCGGTAAATGGGCGGTTTCTTGAACATAACTGATAGAAAAAAATGGACTTCTAAAGAAAGAGCTATGAGTTTGGTCAGCTGGAACAATGGAATTGGCCAAAAACAGGGCTCAAAGTCAGCGAAATCACCAATGTGTGTATGTCACCGAGACCGCTAACTTCACGGGAGCATAATTCCGTGAGATTTCGACCAAATTTCGTACTTTTGGTGCCATTACCATCGGGAAAAGATTATCATTTCATAAGAAAAAAAATTTTCCCCAAAAATTTTGCGACATAGAATGACAGTTTCAGAAAGAGCCTTGCGACAGTCAAAGGGTTAATTAAATGTAAGATCCTCCATCATCATCTAAGCCCCTCGCATTCATCTTCTGCTTTTTTGAGTGGTGTCAGTTTGTTCTATACTTAGCTCCATTTTCCATTACCTTAACCAGTGTCCAAGAATTTTCAAAAAAAAAATTTGTTATTTTTTCTTATGAAATCGTAGAGAATCTTTTTGTGAAGGTAATAAAACAAAAAGTACGAAATTTGGTGGAAAATTGACGAAATTATGCTCTCGCGAATTTTGATGTGTCAGCGATATTTACGAATCGGCGATTTTGCCGACTTTGACTCCCATTTTAGGCCAATTACCTTATTCCAATCAACCAAATTCTTAGCTATTTCACTAGTATTACTTCTATTCTATCGATTGAGCACAAGAAATCGCCAAGTCAACTGTTTCAACTACAAAATAAAGTGATCGGAAATTGTTAATTTGGCCAATTTAACACAAAGTTCAAAATATTCCAATTTCAAAATAGGGTCCAGAATAAACAATGTAGGCATTCCTGGCACTAAACTAACATTTCCTCTGTTCATTAGTCATGTTTTGAGGCTTTACAAATAAATTCCATTTTGATTTTTTATTCACATAATGAATTTTTATTCTATTTGCAAAGTTCAGTAACTGAATATTCTCATTGAATATCATACTGTTTTCTGACTTGATGGAAGATTTGGTTTTTTATCAGCATGGAGATTTTACTGTGAACTGAAGTACAGTATTATGGTTTAAGTCTCCATGTCTAACATGAGAATGAGAAGGAACTCGGAAGAGTACAGTGGACCCCCGCATAACGATGGCATCACATAGCGATTATTTCGCATACCGCTTACTTTAATCGCAAAATTTTTGCCGCGCATACCGATTAAAAACCCGCTCACCGATTTTCGTCCGAGACGCGTCCAATGTGCGCCCTCAGCCAGCCTCACATGTGCCGCCCGTGCCATTGTTTACCAGCCAGCCTCCGCGGTAACATCCAAGCATACACTCGGAATATTTCGTATTATTACAGTGTTTTCGGTGCTGTTTCTGGAAAATAAGTGACCATGGGCCCCAAGAAAGCTTCTAGTGCCAACCGTACACCAATAAGGGTAAGAATTCCCATTGAAATGAAGAAAGAGATCATTGATAAGTATGAAAGTGGAGTGCGTATCGCCGACCTAGTCAAGTTGTACAAGAAACCCCAATCAACCATCGCTACTATTGTGGGCACCAAAAAGACAATCAAGGAAGCTGTTCTTGCCAAAGGTTTAACTGTGTTTTCGAAACAAAGATCGCAAGTGATGGAAGATGTTGAGAGACTCTTATTGGTGTGGATAAATGAAAAACAGCTAGCAGGAGATAGCGTCTCTCAAGCGATCATATGTGAAAAGGCTAGGAAGTTGCATGAGGATTTAATTAAAAAAATGCCTGCAACTAGTGATGATGTGAGTGAATTTAAGGCCAGCAAAGGTTGGTTTGAGAGATTTAAGAAGCGTAGTGGCATCCATAGTGTGATAAGGCATGGTGAGGCTGCCAGTTCGGACCACAAAGCGGCTGAAAAATATGTGCAGGAATTCAAGGAGTACATAGAAACTGAAGGACTGAAACCTGAACAAGTGTTTAATTGTGATGAAACAGGCCTGTTCTGGAAGAAAATGCCAAGCAGGACCTACATTACTCAGGAGGAAAAGGCACTCCCAGGACATAAGCCTATGAAAGACAGGCTTACTCTTCTCATGTGTGCCAATGCTACTGGTGATTGCAAAGTAAAGCCTTTATTAGTGTATCACTCTGAAACTCCCAGAGCGTTCAGGCAAAAGAATGTCCTCAAGGATAATTTGTGTGTGCTGTGGAGGGCAAACAGTAAGGCATGGGTCACTAGGGAATTTTTCTATAACTGGTTACACCATGCATTTGCCCCCAATGTGAAAGATTACCTAACTGAAAAGAAATTAGAACTTAAGTGCCTCCTGGTGTTAGACAATGCCCCTGGTCATCCTACAGACGTGGCAGAGCGACTTTATGGGGACATGAGCTTCATTAAGGTGAAGTTTTTGCCTCCTAATACCACTCCTCTCCTGCAGCCCATGGACCAGCAGGTTATTTCCAACTTCAAGAAACTGTACACAAAAGCTCTGTTTGAAAGGTGCTTTGTAATGACCTCAGAAACTCAACTGACTCTAAGAGAGTTTTGGAGAGATCACTTTAATATCCTCAATTGTGTAAACCTTATAGGTAAGGCTTGGGAGGAAGTGACTAAGAGGACCTTGAAATCTGCTTGGAAGAAACTGTGGCCAGAATGTGTAGACAAAAGGGATTTTGAAGGGTTTGAGGCTAACCCTGAGAGGATTATGCCAGTTGAGGAATCCATTGTGGCATTGGGAAAGTCCTTGGGGTTGGAGGTTAGTGGGGAGGATGTGGAAGAGTTGGTGGAGGAGGACAATGAAGAACTAACCACTGATGAGCTGATAGATCAACTTCAAGAGCAAGAGGCCAGACCTGGGGAAACTGGTTCAGAGGAGGGGAGAGAGAAATTGAAGAAGTTGCCTACTACAAAGATAAAGGAAATCTGTGCAAAGTGGCTTGAAGTGCAAATCTTCATGGATGAAAATCACCCTCACACAGCTATTGCAAGCCGTGTTGGCAACCTGTACACTGACAATGTTGTGAAACACTTTAGGGAAGTGATAAAGGAACGAGAGGTACAGGCCACTATGGACAGATATCTTGTGCAAAAGAAGTCCAGTGACTCTGAAGCTGGCCCTAGTGGCATTAAAAGAAGAAGGGAAGTAACCCCAGAAAAGGACTTGCTACCTCAAGTCCTAATGGAAGGGGATTCCCCTTCTAAACAGTAAGAAGATAATGCTCTCCCCTCCTCCCATCCCATCAATCATCACCAGATCTTCAATAAAAGTAAGTGTCATGTAAGTGTGCATGCCTTTTTCAGTTTGTGTGTATTAAAATTAATATTTCATGTGGTAAAAAATTTTTTTTTTCATACTTTTGGGTGTCTTGCACGGATTAATTTTATTTCCATTATTTCTTATGGGGAAAATTCATTCACATAACGATTATTTCGCATAACAATTACCCCTCTTGCACGGATTAAAATCGTTAACCGGGGGTCCACTGTACTGTGTCCTGAGGAAGAGTTTTTCACTGGCAACCTCTTTACTTCATTGACTATTACTCCTAGGGTTTGATTTGTTAAACATTCACCTGCCACTTCCAAGTTATTCCTTTCGCACGCATTCTGTGCATTAATACACATTGAACACAACTGTCAAAAGTGTTTTGCAAAGACTGTGTTTACACTCTACATTAGCATTTTGTCTGTCTTCCAGTGCATTCAGCATGTTGTAATGCCCCTACAAGTATGAAAGGCAGGAGTAACATGCCCTAAACCCACACTGCAGTGGGTTGTAAGCCCATATTATCCATTTGTTGTGAATCCACGTGTAACAATCTTGCTTTTTTTTAACCGTTTTCAAATATTCTGATAATAGGGGACATCAGTACTATCAGTCTTTTTTGTGTTTCTTATACTTCTTTATGAAGTGGGATTATCTCAGCAGTTGGTAATGACTGACTCCTGTATCCAGATTCATCACCAGAAGTCTCTCTTAGGGTTCTTGATGAACATGAGTTCCAAGAGTCTATGCCCAGGGCAGAGTGCATGAGCAAACTATCAATGGATTCTCTGAAGTTAAGTGGGGTTAGCATTATATCATAAATATCTGGAGTTACCAGCAGAGTTGTCAGTCTCATTTATGAAAATCGTTTGGATTATCTATATTTAGTCTGATTAACAGCTCAATGAACACAATCATACTGTGATTTCAATATGTCATTCTTTTCTGTGATATCATTTGAATTCAGGATGTTTTCCCTGAGTTTATTTTCATTTGTTAAATGTCGAAGTGTCTGGAACCGTTTTCAGAATTCTACAATGCTTCACCTTCACCTTAATCAAAATTAGAGAATCTAGAGTACCATAAATCTATAGGAACACTTATTCATGATACAACACAAGGGGAAACATACATGCTTACTATAATACTGCACACTACAGGTCTCCCTCAACATTCGCGAGGATTAGGGGATCAAGAGCCTCGCGAATGTTTGGTGCCCCAATATATTGTAGGGATATATAATACAATACTGCTTCCTTAACTTGTTGAACCATGAACAATCATAAAATACATGAAAACATCGTAAAATATTGTACTATACATGTATACTACATACATGTCAAGGTTTAATAACATGCATGTTATTAAATACCACTGCCTCAACCACTGAGGCACACTGCCTCGTATTTTTGTACAATTTCCTTCTTCAATTCTATTGTATTATTATTATTATTATTATTATTATTATTATTATTATTATTATTATTATTATTATTAGCAATAGCAGAAATGTTCAATTTTTTTCCATGTTCAAGAGTAAACAAATGATGTCACTGCTCAATACCTGTCCAAATAGCCATTCCAATATGCAGTCATCAGTGGGTTGACGTTATTCACACTAGTTTAATAGCAAATGATGAACAAACAAAACACTCACCACACTGAGTGACGAGCAGGCTGGCTGCCAGTTACGGGGGTCGGAGGGAGGGTAGTAGGGACATGCGGGGTGGAAGGAAACTTATATAGGATTTGGCACTTGGGAATTCGCAAATGTGTGAAGCCCACGAAAGTTGAAAATGCGAGTGTTGAGGGAGACCTGTATTAACCCTCTGACTGTTGCAACTCCAAATCCTGTAGTGTTTCTTGGTGTCGCAAAATTTTTTGGAAAAAAAAAAAATTTCTTATGAAATGATAAGAGAATTTTTCCCAATGGTAATGACACCAAAAGTACGAAATTTTATCGCAAACTTATGGAATTACACTCCCGCAAAGTTAGCAATCTCGGCGGTATATACACATCAGCGATTTCACCTACTTTGAGCCCTATTTTCGGCCAATTCCATCGCTCGAGTTGACCAAACTCATAGCTATTTCTTTAGAACTCCAATTTTTCTTTCAAGTGAGTACACAAAACCACCCATTTACCAATTTCAACTATGTACTCAATAAAGTGGTCAGAAATTGGCAATTTGGCCAATTTCACACAAATTTAAAAAGATGCCAATCTCAAAATAGGGTCCAGAATAAACAAAGCAGACATTCTTGGCACTAAAATAGCATATCCTCTGTTCATTAGTCACATCTCCTGGCCCCTCTATTACTCTTGCTTTCTATTCTGATTTTTTATTCACACAAAAAATAGAAGATTTACTGTTATGCAGACTACTGCATTATTGTAAAATTGGTATAAATAATATCAGTGCACTAGTGAAAGAATATCAGACTCCCCAGCTGATGTGCATTGGACATGTGGTGTGATTTGCTTACTCTCGAACATTGGTAAAAATCAAACATTTCCGCTAGTTTAAGCTCAATTTTAAGGTCGTTTTCATTGTGAAACTAATCAAGATCATGAAAATGAGAATGCAGCCATAAATACTATACGAAAAAACACCTCAATGTTGGCAGTTTAATCCCAAAAACACGGCCGGTGTTTTTTTTTTTCTCATTATGCACTGCGTGCTGCAGGATTTTTTATACAGTGCACACTGACCATACAGACCCATTCTCTCATATGAAGGCCTACCAGCTTTCTCCTGCTTGATTTGAAGCTGTTAGAATTATTGAGTATACGTATATACATCCAAAACACTGGCTCATAAGATGTATACATACGGCCGAAACAGTCGAAGGGTTAATATTAATAGATTACTGCACTTCATGCAAATGTTCAAGAATCTTTTGACTGGAGTTGGAAAGTACAGTGCCTACACCCTGAAGAATGGGTGACGATGTTGCAGTATGGAGGGTCATCTGAATAGTGTTGTAAGAGCACTTCTGCATAACAGCTGAATGCATTTCCATCTTTTGGATCACAATGCAGTACCTCAGTGTTAGATATTTTTTTTTTTTTTTCAACAAGTCGGTCGTCTCCCACCGAGGCAGGGTGACCCAAAAAAAGAAAGAAAATCCCCAAAAAGAAAATACTTTCATCATCATTCAACACTTTCACCACACTCACACATTATCACTGCTTTTGCAGAGGTGCTCAGAATACAACAGTTTAGAAGCATATACGTATAGAGATACACAACATATCCCTCCAAACTGCCAATATCCCAAACCCCTCCTTTAAAGTGCAGGCATTGTACTTCCCATTTCCAGGACTCAAGTCCGACTATATGAAAATAACCGGTTTCCCTGAATCCCTTCACTAAATATTACCCTGCTCACACTCCAACAGATCGTCAGGTCCCAAGTATCATTCGTCTCCATTCACTCCTATCTAACACGCTCATGCACGCTTGCTGGAAGTCCAAGCCCCTCACCCACAAAACCTCCTTTACCCCCTCTTTCCAACCCTTTCGAGGATGACCCCTACCCCTCTTTCCTACCCCTATAGATTTATATGCTTTCCATGTCATTCTACTTTGATCCATTCTCTCTAAATGACCAAACCACCTCAACAACCCCTCTTCTGCCCTCTGACTAATGCTTTTATTAACTCCACACCTTCTCCTAATTTCCACACTCCGAATTTTCTGCATAATATTTACACCACACACTGCCCTTAAACAGGACATCTCCACTGCCTCCAACCGTCTCCTCGCTGCTGCATTTACCACCCAAGCTTCACATCCATATAAGAGTGTTGGTACTACTATACTTTCATACATTCCCTTCTTTGCCTCCATAGATAACGTTTTTTGACTCCACATATACCTCAACGCACCACTCACCTTTTTTCCCTCATCAATTCTATGATTAACCTCATCCTTCATAAATCCATCCGCCGACACGTCAGCTCCCAAGTATCTGAAAACATTCACTTCTTCCATACTCCTCCTCCCCAATTTGATATCCAATTTTTCTTTATCTAAATCATTTGATACCCTCATCACCTTACTCTTTTCTATGTTCACTTTCAACTTTCTACCTTTACACACATTCTCAAACTCATCCACTAACCTTTGCAATTTTTCTTTAGAATCTCCCATAAGCACAGTATCATCAGCAAAAAGTAACTGTGTCAATTCCCATTTTGAATTTGATTCCCCATAATTTAATCCCACCCCTCTTCCGAACACCCTAGCATTTACTTCTTTTACAACCCCATCTATAAATATATTAAACAACCATGGTGACATTACACATCCCTGTCTAAGACCTACTTTTACCGGGAAGTATTCTCCCTCTCTTCTACACACCCTAATCTGAGCCTCACTATCCTCATAAAAGCTCTTTACAGCATTTAGTAACTTACCACCTATTCCATATACTTGCAACATCTGCCACATTGCTCCTCTATCCACTCTATCATATGCCTTTTCTAAATCCATAAATCCATAGATGATATTGTTAAATATAAAATGTACTGACTGCACCAAGTGTTGACCCTGGCTTCAGATTATTCAAGAGAAACTTATGGAGAGTTGAGTAGTAGACAGTAACTATACAGGTAGGTACTACTGTACAGGAACTATCCTATTCTGTATATGATTGGGAAGTTGAAGCATATTGATGCTTTTTACAATATAGTAACACTGCTAGTCTTTTTCTTTCCATTTCATATAAGACATGCAAGACAGCAGGTAAATCTTTCAAACCTCCACATACATTCAGTATTCACTCACCCTTACCTTGTGTTGTTTAATTCATTTTCCGGCAATATTGTATTTCCATTCCAATTTTGGAAGTGAAGAGGCATCCGGTGCCCAGGAAAGAAAGAAAAAAAAAAAAAGATCCAGGAAATTTAACTGAAGTGATTACCTATTACGTTACCTGTACTCTATTTAGTTAGAAGGTCACTGCCCCATACCCAGGCTTAGTCAAAGACTGGTTCACCTGGTAGCTGGCAGCCTAATCAACCAAGCTGTTGGTGCCAGCCACATGCAAACCAATGTATGCACAATAGCCAAGCTGATTAGAACTTATCTAAAGACCTTAAGTGCTCTCTTAAACACAACTAAGGCTTTCTTAGATACTGCAATTTCATTTATGCATTAAGGGAGGGTGTTGAATAGTTTTGGTCCCCTTACAATCTTACACTTATTGAGCTTCCTCTTTGTGAACTCAAGGGGGAACCTTATGTCCACACATGAACTCTTTTATTTTTCGTTCGATTTCTTTCATTGTTTTTGTACGTAAAGAAGCACCTTTCAATAGTAATGTGACCAAGTTTCAATAAGATAGCTCAAAAAACATCTGAGAAAAAAAATTATTTACTAATAATCATACATATTGAACAGTAACTTCGACATGGGACTTGGAGAAGCTGTTTTGGCATTATCTACGCATAAAACAATGCTAAACTGTATTTCTAATGGTTAGCCGTTCTGTAATTTATCCTTTCTTCATACTTAAAAAAAATAAAATTTTGTATGGTTTTGACTTTCAGCCAAATATCTGACTTTTGCCCTCACATAAATCAAAAACAAATTATGATATCTCAAAAAACAAACCGTTAGCTTGTAAAACAATCTTTCCGTTATGTTCTCTGTGAATTTCATTACATTCCTGCTATTATTAACAAATTTACTTGCTCATATATGTGAATAACTTACTTCCGAGATAATCCACGAAACAGCCGGACCACCTATTTTTTTTTTTTTCGAGAAAATAACATTTTTCTCAGTCTTATACTGCATTACGAGTGTATATCATAGTTACCCATGTTCGTTTTCTTTAATATAAGGACCCTGGAGGTGAAAGAAAGAGAATGGAAGCCCCTCTCTGAGAATGGGAATCTATTATTCCCGATGGAGCGCTCTGGGAATATGCCATATATTATTCATTCTAGAGTATTTACCATATTTCTTTGTTATTTATATTGTTTATTATGTCATATTAGATCAATTGTGATAGATAAATAAGCCGTAGAAGCTATAATAGCGTTATATTGAGCCATATTCCCCGGCCACCCCGAGACTGGAATTTTCCATGACGTCAGCAAAATGGTGTCGGGAGGTTCCTGGTTGGTTGGAACTTTACGTATAAATCCCGCCCAATGTATTATGATGCCAAATCGTCAATTATTATCTTAGAAAGAATAATACAATAAATACACGAAAAAAAAACGGAAAAAAAAATTGACGACAGGTGAGCACACCTGCCGCGGGTGGTGACGTAACCCTAGGTGTTTTTAAATGACCATAATTCCTTGTAGGAATGTCGTAGAACAATGATTCTGGTACCATTGTGTTGCCAGAGAGTTAAGCTATTTTTCTATAAGATTAACTCAGTTTGTGAATTTTTCAACAATTTTTCGTTCGTGCTAAGTGCTACCTCTCCCTCAAGCCCCTACATTTCATTGGATTAATTTTATACCATTTGCCAAGCCTCATGCTGTCTGTCATATTTAGGATTTCAGTGTGCAGGTTATGGACCAGTCCCTTCAGAATTTTCCAGGTGCAGCAGGGCTTCACTTCACAGTTCAGTACTGTACCTGACTTGGCTTTGTCCAATTCATTTCATTCTTTCTTTCATAATTTTTTTTTTTTTAACAAGTCAGCTGTCTCCCACCGAGGCAGGGTGACCCAAAAAAAAAAGAAAATACCCAAAAAGAAAATACTTTCATAATCATTCAACACTTTCACCTTACTCACACATAATCACTTATTTTTGCAGAGGTGCTCAGAACACAACAGTTTAGAAGCATATACGTATAAAGATACACGACATATCCCTCCAAATCGTTAATACAGTGGACCCCCGCATAACGATTACCTCCGAATGCGACCAATTATGTAAGTGTATTTATGTAAGTGCGTTTGTATTTGTATGTTTGGGGGTCTGAAATGGACTAATCTACTTCATAATATTCCTTATGGGAATAAATTTGGTCAGTACTGGCACCTGAACATACTTATGGAGTGAAAAAATATCGTTAACCGGGGGTCCACTGTATCCCGAAGCCCTCCTTTAGAGTGCAGGCATTGTACTTCCCATTTCCAGGACTCAAGTCCGGCTATATAAAAATAACCAGTTTCCCTGAATCCCTTCACTAAATATTACCCTACTCACACTCCAACAGATCGTCAGGTCCCAAATACCATTCGTCTCCATTCACTCCTCTCAAACACGCTCATGCACGCCTGCTGGAAGTCCAAGCCCCTCGCCCACAAAACTTCCCTTACCCCTTCCTTCCAACCTTTTCGAGGATGATCCCTACCCCGCCTTCCTTCCCCTACAGATTTATACGCTCTCCTTGTCATTCTACTTTGATCCATTCTCTCTAAATGACCAAACCACCTCAACAACCCCTTTTCAGCCCTCTGACTAATACTTTTATTAACTCCACACCTTCTCCTAATTTCCACACTCTGAATTTTCTGCATAATATTTACACCACACACTGCCCTTAGACAGGACATCACTGCCTCCAACCACCTCCTTGCTGCTGCATTCACAACCCAAGCTTCACACCCATATAAGAGTGTTGGTACTATACTTTCATACATTCCCTTCTTTGCCTCCATAGATAACGTTTTGTCTCCACATATACCTCAATGCACCACTCACCATTTTTCCCTCATCAATTCTATGATTAACCTCATCCTTCATAAATCCATCCGCCAACATGTCAACTCCCAAGTACAGTGGACCCTCGCCTAATGATGGCATCACATTATGTTAAATCCGCCTACCAATACATTTTAACGCAAAATTTTTGCCTCGCCTAGCGTTAAAAAACTCGCTCAGCGCGATTCATCCGAGACGCGTCCACGTGCGGCCTGAGCTCGCCTCACTTGTTCCGCGGGTGACAGTGTTTACAAGCCAGCCTCCACGGTCGCATCAAAGCATACAATCGCAACATTTCGTATAATCACAGCGTTTTTAGTGATTTCACTTGCAAAGTGACCATGGGCCCCAAGAAAGCTTCTAGTGCCAACCCTACTGGAATAAAGGTGAGAATTACTATGGATATGAAGAAAGAAATCATTGCTAAGTATGAAAGTGGACTGCGTGTCTCCGAGCTGGCCAGGTTGTATAGTAAACCCCAATCAACCATCGCTACTATTGTGGCCAAGAAAACAGCAATCAAGGAAGCTGTTCTTGCCAAAGGTGCAACTTTGTTTTTGAAACAAAGATCGCAAGTGATAGAAGATGTTGAGAGACTGTTATTGGTGTGGATAAACGAAAAACGGATAGCAGGAGATAGCATCTCTCAAGCGATCATATGTGAAAAGGCTAGGAAGTTGCATGACGATTTAATTAGAAAAATGCCAGCAACTAGTGGTGATGTGAGTGAATTTAAGGCCAGCAAAGGTTGGTTTGAGAGATTTAAGAAGTGTAGTGGCATACATAGTGTGATAAGGCATGGTGAGGCTGCCAGTTCAGACCACAAAGCAGCTGAAAAATATGTGCAGGAATTCAAGGGGTACATAGACAGTGAAGGACTGAAACCTGAACAACTCTTTAATTGTGACGAAACAGGCCTGTTTTGGAAGAAAATGCCAAGCAGGACGTACATTACTCAGGAGGAAAAGGCACTCCCAGAAAATAAGCCTATGAAAGACAGGCTTACTCTGGTGATGTGTGCCAATGCTAGTGGTGATTGCAAAGTGAAGCCTTTATTGGTTTATCACTCTGAAACTCCCGGTGTGTTCAGGCAAAAGAATATCCTCAAGGCTAATTGTGTGTGCTGTGGAGAGCAAACAGTAAGGCATGGGTCACTAGGGACTTTTCTGTGACTGGTTACACCATGCATTTGCCCCCAATGTGAAAAATTACCTAATTGAAAAGAAATTAGACCTTAAGTGCCTCATGGTGTTAGACAATGCCCCTGGTCATCCTACAGACTTGGCAGAGTGACTTTGTGGGGACATGAGCTTCATTAAGGTCAAGTTTTTGCCTCCTAATACCACTCCTCTCCTGCAGCCCATGGACCAGAAGGTCATTGCAAACTTCAAAAAACTGTACACAAAAGCTCTGTTTGAAAGGTGCTTTGTAGTGACCTCAGAAACTCAATTGACTCTAAGAGAGTTTCGGAGAGATCACTTTAACATCCTCAATTGCGTAAACCTTATAGGTAAGGCTTGGGAGGGAGTGACTAAGAGGACCTTGAACTCCGCTTGGAAGAAACTGTGGCCAGAATGTGTAGACCAAAGGGATTTTGAAGGATTTGAGGCTAACCCTGAGAAGCGTATGCCAGTTGAGGAATCAATTGTGGCATTGGGGAAGTCCTTGGGGTTGGAGGTTAGTGGGGAGGATGTGGAAGAGTTGGTGGAGGAGGATAATGAAGAACTAACCACTGATGAGCTGCTAGATCATCTTCAACAGCAAGAGGCCACACCTGAGGAAACTGCTTCGGAGGAGGGGAGAGAGAAATTGAAGAAGTTGCCTACTTCAAAGATTAAGGAAATATGTGCAAAGTGGCTTGAAGTGCAAACCTTCATGGATGAAAATCACCCTCACACAGATATTGCAAGCCGTGCTGGTGACTATTACATTGGCAATGTTGTGAAACACTTTAGGAAAGTCATAAAGGAACGAGAGGTACAGGCCTCTATGGACAGATATGTTGCGCGACAGAAGTCTAGTGACTCTCAAACTGGTCCTAGTGGCATTAAAAGAAGAAGGGAAGTAACCCCGGAAAAGGACTTGACACCTCAAGTCCTAATGGAAGGGGATTCCCCTTCTAAACACTAAGACCATCCACACTCTCCCCTCCTCCCATCCCATCAATCATCACCAGATCTTCAAAGGTAAGTGTCATGTAACTGTGTATGTCTTCTTCAGTTTGTGTGTATTAAAATTAATATTTCATGTGGTAAAAAAAAATTTTTTTCATACTTTTGGGTGTCTTGCACTGATTAATTTGATGTCCATTATTTCTTATGGGGAAAATTAATTTGCCTAACGATAATTTCGCCTAACATTGAGCTCTCAGGAACGGATTAATGGTGTTAGGCGAGGGTCCACTGTATCTGAAAACACTCACTTCTTCCATACTCCTCCTTCCCAATTTGATATCCAATTTTTCTTTATCGAAATCATTTGATACCCTCATCACCTTACTCTTTTCTATGTTCACTTTCAACTTTCTACCTTTACACACACTCCCAAACTCATCCACTAACCTTTGCAATTTTTCTTTAGAATCTCCCATAAGCACAGTATCATCAGCAAAAAGCAACTGTGTCAATTCCCATTTTGTATTTAATTCCCCATAATTTAATCCCACCCCTCTCCTGAACACCCTAGCATTTACTTCTTTTACAACCCCATCTATAAATATATTAAACAACCATGGTGACATTACACATCACTGTCTAAGACCTACTTTTACTGGGAAGTAGTCTCCCTCTCTTCTACACACCCTAAGCTCACTATCATCACAAAAACTCTTTACAGCATTTAGTAACTTACCACCTATTCCATATACATGTACTTGCAACATCTGCCACATTGCTCCCCTATCCACTCTATCATATGCCTTTTCTAAATCTATAAATGCAATAAAAACTACCCTACCTTTATCTAATTACTGTTTGCATATATGCTTCAATGTAAACACTTGATCTACACATCCCCTACCCACTCTGAAACCTCCTTGCTCATCCGCAATCCTACATTCTGTCTTACCTCTAATTCTTTCAATTATAACTCTACCATACACTTTCCCTGGTATACTCAGTAAACTTATTCCTCTATAATTTTTACAATCTCTTTTGTCCCCCTTCCCTTTATATAAAGGGACTATACATGCTCTCTGCCAATCCCTAGGTACATTCCTCTCTTTCATACATTAAAAAAAATACCAACCACTCCAACACTATATCCTCCCCTGCTTTTAACATTTCTGTCATGATCCCGTCAGTCCCACATGCTTTACCCCCTTTCATTCTACGTAATGCCTCATGCACCTCCGTCACACTCGCATCCTGTTCTTCACTCCTAAGAGATGGTATACCTCCCTGGCCAGTGCATGAAATTACCGCTTCCCTTTCTTCGTCAACATTTAAAAGTTCCTCAAAATATTCTTGCCATCTACCCTAAACCTCCATCTCCCCATCTACTAACTCCCCTACTCAGTTTTTAACTTACAAATCCATACAGTATCTGGTTAATTTTGAATTCTCTATCTTAATACAGATACAACATCAATTTTCCAGAACCTCTGGTTCCAAAGCTTTTCTGGATGACTATTTTTCCAGACTAGGGGTTGTCACATTGGTCAATATAAACAGTTGATTAACCAAGACAAAAATCTTCACAGATCTTACGCACTGAAGCACTATAGTCCAGTTTTCTCACCAGTTCAACTTTCTCTTGAATCAATACGGACTGGTGTTCAGGTTTGCCACCACCAGTCTCCCTCTATCTCCATTAGAAGCCATAGCTGGGGTTAATTTAATCAAAATAAGCTTAGAAACTCACGGAATTGGGGTGCCCCCACCGGCAGGGGCAGTGTAAACAATCCAAGTGAGCACGGCTACACTCAACGCCATCTGTGGGTTGCCCAGCAAACTAGTCTAATGGCCGTGGGAATTTCAAGTTCCTGCTCATAAATTTGTATGGATTATAAGAGGTTCCAGACCACCACTGTCCGGAAAGTCTGTGTTCGACCTGTACTTAACCCTTTCAGGGTCCACAGGCCCTCTCAGAGTCCCCCAAATTTCAAAAAAAAAAAAAAAATTATTTTTTTCTTATGAAAAGATAGAGAATGTTTTCCCGATCATAATGACACCAAAAGTACGAAATTTCATGGAAAACGTATGGAATTATGCTCTCACGAAGTTAGTGCTCTCAACGATGTTTACGCATTGGCGATTTTGCCCACTTTGAGCTCTATTTTCAGCCAATTCCAGTGTACAGTGGACCCCCGGTATTCGATGCATTTTAATGCAAAAATTTTGCCTCGGTATCTGATTGAAAACCCGGTATTCGATACGATTCGTACGAGACGTGTCCACATGTGGCCTGAACTGCTCCTTGTGTGCCAGTGTTTACAAGCCAGCCAGTGTGCGCGCATCTAAGGATACATTCGGTACATTCCATATTATCCATATTATCACTGTTTTTGGTGCTTGTTTCTGCAAAATAAGTCAACATGGGCCCCAAGAAAGCTTCTAGTGCCAACCATGTGGTAAAAAGGGTGAGAATTAGTATGGAAATTAAGAAAGATTTTGAAGGGCTTGGGGCTAACCCTGAGAAGCCTATGCCAGTTGTGGAATCCATTGTGCATACTTCAAAAATTAAGGAAATGTATGCACAGTGGGTTGAACTGCAAACCTTTATGGATGAAAATCACCCTAACACAGCTATTGCAAGCCGTGCTGGTGACTATTACAATGACAATGTTGTGGCCCATTTTAGACAAATCGTAAAGGAACGGGAGGTACAGAGCTCTATGGACAGATTTGTTGTGCGACAGAGGTCCAGTGACTCTCAAGCTGGTCCTAGTGGCATTAAAAGAAGGGAAGTAACCCCGGAAAAGGACTTGCTACCTCAAGTCCTAATGGAAGGGGATTCCCTTCTAAACACTAACATCATCCACACTCTCCCCTCCCATCAACCATCACCAGATCTTCAATAAAGGTAAGTGTCATGTAACTGTGCATGTTTTCTTCAGTTTGTATTAAAATTAATATTTCATGTGGTAAAAAAATTTTTTTTTCATACTTTTGGGTGTCTTGCACAGATTAATTTGATTTCCATTATTTCTTATGGGGAAAATTGATTCGCTTTTCGATATTTTCGGTATTCGATGAGCTCTCAGGAACGGATTAATATCGAATACCGGGGGTCCACTGTACTAGTCGACAAAAATCATACCTATTTCACTAGAACTCCATTTTTTCTATCGAATGAGTACAAGAAACCACCCATTTACCGATTTCAACTATCCAACACAGTGATCAGAATTTAGCCATTTTCCCAATTTCACACAAATTTCAAAAAATGCCAACTTCCAAATAGGGTCCAGAATAAAAAAGAAAAACATTCCTGGCACTAAAATAACATTTCCTCTGTTCATTAGTCATGTCCCCAGGCCCCTCTAACATTCTTTTGCTTTCCATTTTGAATTTTTATTCTTGCAAAAAATAGATGATTTACTGTTATGCAGACTACTGCATTAGTGTAGAAATGGTATAAATAATATCAGGGCACTTGTGAAAGAATATTAGACACACCAGTTGACATGTATTGGATGCTTAGCATGATTTGTTTACTTTTGAACTTTGGTAAAAATCAAACATTTCTGCAACTTTGAGCTCAATTTCAAGGTACTTTTCATTGTAAAACCACTCAAAATCATCTCAATTTCTGCAATATGTCTTCCATTCTATCAAATGAGACCAGGAAAACTAGAATACAACAATAAATACCATACGAAAATACAGTGCGAAGTCGCTGTTTTAATCCAAAAACACGGTCAAAGTTTTTTTTTTTCTCATTACGCACTGTGTGCTGCAGGATTTTTTTTATACTGCGCACACTGACCACATAGACCCATTCTTTCATATGTAGGCCTACCAGTTTTCTCTCACTAGATTTGAAGGCGCTAGAATTTCTGAGTTCTAGTACATCAAGGAACCTGGCACGTAACCCATACTAGTACGGCCGAAACTCTGAAAGCGTTAATCTGATACCAGTCCATTTGTTTCAATAAAAAAAACTTAAACTTATTCAAATTTTTTTTACCTAATTTCCTCCTGATTTTATGTGGTAAATTATAATCTTTAATGCATCACAGTACCACACTATTATTAGCATATGGTTACAGTTAATTCACCTTCCATGTTCATTTGCTTTACCTTTTCCTAAACAATTTTTTAAGATGTTTTCTTACCACCCTAACTTAGTGCCCCTTGTGCTATTATCACACTGCTACTCCTAATAAACTATTTTTTATATAAAAAATTAAACTATTATCCTTCTCTAAAGCCTTTCATAGGAAGTATTTTCTAATTAAAATCTGTGCAGATATAAATATGCACGTGCACACACACACATACACGTACACACAGTCTACGAGATATCACAAATTATTAGTTAACATCTAGCCTGAAGGACAATAGGGTGCTACTATTTGCTTCCTGTTAGCACATTAAAAAATGAAATACATTAAATGGAACACTCACCATTGCTGGATCTCCGGTTGGAGGCATGGTGCCATCTGTGTGGGGTAACATTACTTCAGGGAAATTGGGGGGGTTTTCTGACCCCATTGAGGAGTCTCCCCCTCCCCCATCCCCTTCTACCCCCCAATCCCCTTCTTCATCTTCACCTAGGTCTACCACATCCTCTTGTTTTATTTCCTGTGAAGTAGAGGCATATAACAGGTAACAGTATAAATAGTGACAACTGCTAGTTATAATTATCAAACACTACTCACTATTACACTATAGCCAATATTTCACTACAAGGGACAACAAACACTCACAAATTCAGGTTCCTCTTTTGACTGCTGTGGTTTATGGATCCCTGAGGGTCCTGGGGAGGGTTCTTCTCCAGTATGACTGGGGTTTAATTGGTCTGTGTGCGAGGTGGTTTCACCAGTGTTAACTTGAGCTTGACTGCTGCCTTGTTTAGAACTTAGACTAGGTGTTGTGCTTGAATTTTGCTCACTGAGTCCACTGACACCACTCTGAACACTTGTTCTACTGTCTTCATCTAAAGTTGCTTCCACTGGGGGCATACCAACTTGAGAAGCACCAACAGAAGGGGCTGGGGGTAATGGGGACCGAGATCTGGATACTGAAGGTGTGGTTGGGATGTGTGACGTTAATGGATGTGAAACCGGAGGTTGGGATGGAGATGAATGGGGAGGAGATCGTTCTCTTGGTCTTGGTCTCTTGGCAGGGGGACTAAGGTGTTCAAGTTGCGTTTTACTTTCACGTTTTTCTCTTTCTCTATCTCTTTCTCTTTTCGGAGCAGGCGGATCATCAGGCACTGCTAAACCTTTTATCTGTAGTCCTTCTGCTGTTTTTATTAGAGATCCTAGACTAGACTGAGGAACATTCACTTCACCATTATACATGAAGTCCAAAAGGGCTTCGAGATCACGCGATGTCACATCTTTCATAAACACTATTGGATGTTTGCTAGGATTTTTAGTAAACATCTGCTTGAAATAGTCACTACAGGTACTGAGAACAAATTTATGTGCTGCATAAAGCTTCCCACCACAGGCCAGTGTGGCATCCACAAAAATTTCCTGAAATAAAGAAACAATAAATTAGAAACATGTTATAAATGCAACTGATCATTGCTCTTTACTTTCATCAAAGCCACTTTATAGCTTCCTATATTATCCCTCAATTTATCATCCTTCATAGGTATCTCTTGTGCTCTTACTTTGTATACCCTTGAGGTCCTGAAAGAAATAAGAAAGGATTGTGATATAGTAAAAACAAATACACCTACGTAGATGTGCTTCTGTTGCTGTACATTAAAATAATGGTACCCTAGTATCCCATAAGTGCAATTTCCTCCACGTCAATGCAAACTACCATCACATAGTCTCTCCTGTTATACTACACAAAGCACATTACAGAGAGTGAACACTGAAACAGGCTGCCTCTATCCAGTCTATATTTGTCCAACCTATTTTTATGTTACCCAAGTAATAGCTTTTATATCCTTTTACTCATGTACGAATTAATTGCTCTACCATATTGTATTACTACTACTACTACAACTTTTGTCACTACTACTACTACTACTACTACTATTACTACTACCACTAGTATCGCACCTCACTCTGAGCCTATATATATACCCTCTGTGTCCTTGTATTGTTTGTAATGGCTTGATAAAGCTCCTGGAGAGCGAAACGTTCCCATAATAAAATGTCACATTAGTTGCACTTGTGTCCTTTTACTTTACATATTGTCGGTAATTCTACCAACTTTATTACAACCTGTACAATGACACTGTTGTGAACCACATTAGGAAAGTCTAAGGAACGAGAGGTACAGGCCTCTATGGACAGATATGTTGTGCGACAGAAGTCCAGTGACTCTCAAGCTGGTCCTAGTGGCATTAAAAGAAGAAGGGAAGTAACCCCAGAAAAGGACTTGCCACCTCAAGTCCTAATGGAAGGGGATTCCCGTTCTAAACTCTAACCCCATCCCATCAATCATCACCAGATTTTCAATAAAGGTAAGTGTCATGTAACTGTACATGTCTTCTTCAGTTTGTATTAAAATTAATATTTCATGTGGTAAATTTTTTTTTCAATACTTTGGGGTGTCAGGAACAGACTAATTTGATTCCCATTATTTCTTATGGGGAAAATAAACTCGACTAACGATTATTTCGACTAACGATGAGCTCTCAGGAACGGATTAATATCGTTGGTCGAGGGCCCACTGTATTCTTTTCTTTCAACAAACCAGCCGTATCCCACCAACGCAGGGTGCCCAAAAAAAGAAAAACTAAAGTTTCTCTTTTTAAATTTAGTTCAGTGGACCCCCGGGATTCAATGGCATCGGTATTCGATAAATCTGGTATTCAATGCATTTTAACGCAAAATTTTTGCCTCGGTATCCGATTGAAAACCCAGTACAGTGGACCCCCGCATAACGATCACCTCTGACTGCGACCAATTATGTAAGTGTATTTATGTAAGTGCGTTTGTACGTGTATGTTTGGGGGTCTGAAATGGACTAATCTACTTCACAATATTCCTTATGGGAACAAATTCGGTCAGTACTGGCACCTGAACATACTTCTGGAGTGAAAAAATATCGTTAACCGGGGGTCCACTGTATTTCGATGCGATTCGTACGAGACGTGTCCACGTGTGGCCTGAACTGCCCCGTGTGTGCCAGTTTACAAGCCAGCCAGTGTACGCGCATCTAAGGATACATTCAGTACATTCCACATTATCACTGTTTTTGGTGCTTGTTTCTGAAAAATAAGTCACCATGGACCCCAAGAAAGCTTCTAGTGCCAACCCTTTGAGAAAAAAGGTGCTAATGACTATTGAAATGAAGAATGAGATAATTGCAAAGTACGAAAGTGGAGTGCGTGTGTCGGAGCTGGTCAGGTTGTATAGTAAACCCCAATCAACCATCTCTACTATAGTGACCAGGAAAACGGCAATCAAGGAAGCTGGTCTTGCAAAAGGTGCAACTGTGATTACGAAACAGCGACCGCAAGTGTTAGAATATGTTGAGACCGTTATTGGTGTGGATAAATGAAAAACAGATAGCAGGAGATAGCATCTCTCAAGCGATCATTTGTGAAAAGGCTAGGCAGTTGCATGAATATTTTGTAAAGAAAGTGCCTGCAACTAGTGCTGACGTGAGTGAATTTAAGGCCAGCAAAGGTTGGTTTGAAAGATTTAAGAATCGTAGTGGCATACATAGTGTGATTAGGCATGGTGAGGCTGCCAGTTCGAACCAAAAAGCAGCTGAAAAATATGTGAAGGAATTCAAGGATTACATAGACAGTAAAGAATTTAAATCTGAACAAGTGTTTAATTGCGACAAAACAGGCCTGTTTTGGAAAACAATGCCAAGCAGGACCTACATTACTCAGGAGGAAAAGGCACTCCCAGGACATAAGCCTATGAAAGACAGGTTTACTCTGTTGATGTGTGCTAATGCTAGTGGTGATTGCAAAATGAAGCCTTTATTGGTGTATCACTCTTAAACTCCCAAAGTGCTCAGGAAAAACAATGTCCTCAAGGCTAATTTGTGTGTGCTGTGGAGGGCAAACAGTAAGGCATGGGTCACTAGGGACTTTTCTATGACTGGTTACACCATGCATTTACCCCCAATGTGAAAAATTACCTAATTGAAAAGAAATTAGACCTTAAGTGCCTCCTGGTATTAGACAATGCCCCTGGTCATCCTACAGACTTGGCAGAGTGACTTTGTGGGGACATGAGCTTCATTAATGTCAAGTTTTTGCCTCCTAATACCACTCCTTTCCTGCAGCCGATGGACCAGCAGGTCATTTCCAACTTCAAGAAACTGTACACAAAAGCTATATTTCAAAAGTGCTTTGTAGTGACCACAGAAACTCGACTGAAGGATCACTTTAATATCCTCAATTGTATAAACCTTATAGATACGGCTTGGGAGGGAGTGACGAAGAGGACCTTGAACTCTGCTTGGAAAAAACTGTGGCCAGAATGTGTAGACAAAAGGGATTTTGAAGGATTTGAAGCTAACCCTGAGAAGCCTATGCCAGTTGAGGAATCCATTGCAGCATTGGGAAAGTCCTTGGGGTTGGAGGTTAGTGGGATGTGGAAGAGTTGGTGGAGGAGGACAATGATGAACTAACCACTGATGAGCTGCTAGATCATCTTCAACAGCAAGAGGCCAGACCTGAGGAAACTGCTTCGGAGGAGGGGATAGAGAAATTTAAGAAGTTGCCTACTTCAAAGATTAAGGAAATGTGTGCAATGTGGCTTAAAGTGCAAACCTTTTTTGATGACAAGCACCCTAACACAGTTATTGCAAGCCGTGCTGGTGACTATTACACTGACAATGTTGTGAAACACTTTAGGAATGTCATACAAGAACGGGAGGTACAGGCCTATATGGACAGATGTGTTGTGCGACAGAAGTCCAGTGACTCAAGCTGGTCCTAGTGGCATTAAAAGAAGAAGGGAAGTAACCCCAGAAAAGGACTTGCTACCTCAAGTCCTAATGGAAGGGGATTCCCCTTCTAAACACTAACACCATCCACACTCTCCCCTCCTCCCATCCCATCAATCATCACCAGATCTTCATTAAAGGTAAGTGTCAATTATTCTATTGTTATTGTTGTTATTGTAATTATTCTATTGCATTAAACTTAATATTTCATGTGGTAAATATTTTTTTTTTCATACTTTTGGGTGTCTTGCACGGATTAATTTGATTTCCATTATTTCTTATGGGGAAAATTGATTCGCTTTTCGATATTTTCAGTACTCGATGAGCTCTCAGGAACGGATTAATATTGAATACCGGGGGTGCACTGTAATTTATAGAGGAGAAGGGGTTACTAGCCCCTTGTTCCTGGCATTTTAGTCGCCTTTTATGACACGCATAGCTTACGGAGGAAGAATTCTGTTCCACTTCCCCATGGAGATAAGAGGAAATAAACAAGAAGAAGAACTAGTAAGAAAATAGAAGAAAACTCAGAGGGGTGTGTATACATATGCTTGTGTGAGCAGGGTAATATTTAGTGAAGGG
>NC_091333.1:16798692-16891192 GCF_038502225.1 Cherax quadricarinatus
CCCTTTATATAAAGGGAAAGGGGACAAAAGAGACTGTAAAAATTATAGAGGAATAAGCTTACTGAGTATACCAGGAAAAGTGTACGGTAGGGTTATAATTGAAAGAATTAGAGGTAAGACAGAATGTAGGATTGCGGATGAGCAAGGAGGTTTTAGAGTGGGTAGGGGATGTGTAGATCAGGTGTTTACATTGAAGCATATATGTGAACAGTATTTAGATAAAGATAGGGAAGTTTTTATTGCATTTATGGATTTAGAAAAGGCATATGATAGAGTGGATAGAGGAGCAATGTGGCAGATGTTGCAAGTATATGGAATAGGTGGTAAGTTATTAAATGCTGTAAAGAGTTTTTATGAGGATAGTGAGGCTCAGGTTAGGGTGTGTAGAAGAGAGGGAGACTACTTCCCGGTAAAAGTAGGTCTTAGACAGGGATGTGTAATGTCACCATGGTTGTTTAATATATTTATAGATGGGGTTGTAAAGGAAGTAAATGCTAGGGTGTTTGGGAGAGGGGTGGGATTAAATTATGGGGAATCAAATTCAAAATGGGAATTGACACAGTTACTTTTTGCTGATGATACTGTGCTTATGGGAGATTCTAAAGAAAAATTGCAAAGGTTAGTGGATGAGTTTGGGAATGTGTGTAAAGGTAGAAAGTTGAAAGTGAACATAGAAAAGAGTAAGGTGATGAGGGTGTCAAATGATTTAGATAAAGAAAAATTGGATATCAAATTGGGGAGGAGGAGTATGGAAGAAGTGAATGTTTTCAGATACTTGGGAGTTGACGTGTCGGCGGATGGATTTATGAAGGATGAGGTTAATCATAGAATTGATGAGGGAAAAAAGGTGAGTGGTGCGTTGAGGTATATGTGGAGTCAAAAAACGTTATCTATGGAGGCAAAGAAGGGAATGTATGAAAGTATAGTAGTACCAACACTCTTATATGGGTGTGAAGCTTGGGTGGTAAATGCAGCAGCGAGGAGACGGTTGGAGGCAGCGGAGATGTCCTGTTTAAGGGCAATGTGTGGTGTAAATATTATGCAGAAAATTCGGAGTGTGGAAATTAGGAGAAGGTGTGGAGTTAATAAAAGTATTAGTCAGAGGGCAGAAGAGGGGTTGTTGAGGTGGTTTGGTCATTTAGAGAGAATGGATCACAGTAGAATGACATGGAAAGCATATAAATCTATAGGGGAAGGAAGGCGGGGTAGGGGTCGTCCTCGAAAGGGTTGGAGAGAGGGGGTAAAGGAGGTTTTGTGGGTAAGGGGCTTGGACTTCCAGCAAGCGTGCGTGAGCGTGTTAGATAGGAGTGAATGGAGACGAATGGTACTTGGGACCTGACGATCTGTTGGAGTGTGAGCAGGGTAATATTTAGTGAAGGGATTCAGGGAAACCGGTTATTTTCATATAGTCGGACTTGAGTCCTGGAAATGGGAAGTACAATGCCTGCACTTTAAAGGAGGGGTTTGGGATATTGGCAGTTTGGAGGGATATGTTGTGTATCTTTATATGTTTATGCTTCTAGACTGTTGTATTCTGAGCACCTCTGCAAAAACAGTGATAATGTGCGAGTGTGGTGAAAGTGTTGAATGATGATGAAAGTATTTTCTTTTTGGGGATTTTCTTTCTTTTTTGGGTCACCCTGCCTCGGTGGGAGACGGCCGACTTGTTGAAAAAAAAAAAATAAGAAGTATATTAACGTAATATATGACATTTAATGAGACTCGATGATTATTATTATCATCATTACAACTATGGCATATCGAGGTATAAGACACTCTTACTGATTTTAATGTGTACCTGCACGCCAGCACAGTGTGCAAGTTTATTTAGGTACAGGTATACATAAGCATAATTATCAGAGTATATATAAAATATGAAATAACTTTTAACCCCTTCAGGGTCCAGAGGCCAAATTTCAAAGTGCACACCATGGTCCAAGAATTCTCAAAAACTAATTTTGTTATTTTTTTTCTTGTGAAATGGAAATCTTTTTCTGAAGGTAATAAAACAAAAAGTGTGAAATTTGATGGAAAAATTGATGAAATTATGCTCTCGCGAATTTTGGTGTGTCAGCGATAATTACGTATCGGCGATTTTGCTGACCTTGACCCCCATTTTAGACCAATTACATTATTCCAGTTGACCAAATTCTTAACTATTTCACTAGTATTACTTCTCTTCTATCGACTGAGCACAAGAAATCGCCAAGTCAACTGTTTCAACTACAAAATAAAGTGATCGGAAATTGGCAATTTGGCCAATTTAATGCAAAGTTCAAAACATTCCAATTTCAAAATAGGGTCCAGATAAACAATGCAGGCATTCCTGGCACTGAACTAACATTTCCTCTGTTCATCAGTTACGTTTTCAGGCTTTACAAATGAATTCCATTTTGATTTTTAATTCACATAATGAATTTTTATTAAAACTAAAAAATAGAAGACTCTGTCATGCAATATTGTAATAAATATCAGCACATTTGTGAATGTATATTAGACCCACCAGTTGGCGTTTATTAGACGTGTGAGGTCATTTGTTTACTCTTGAACATCGGCAAAAATTTAACATTTCCACTACTTTGAGCTCAGTTTCAAGCATTTTCAGTACTAAAACCAATCAAAATCATCTCTTTCTGTAATACATCTTCCATTCTATCAAATGAGACCAAAAAATAGCAAAAACTATAAAAAACATATGAAAAAACACTGCAAAGTCGTTGTTTTAATCGAAAATTACGGTCTCGGTTTTTTTTCTCATTATGCACTGCGTGCTGCAAGATTTGTTTTATGTGGTGCACACATATCACATAGATGTATTCTCTCATACCTAGACCCAAATTTACCGCTCACAGCTTATCAGAGTGAGCTGAGCTCATGGCGTAAATCTACGGTTTGGACCCTCAACATAAAGCCATAGATCTATGGTACGGATCCTGAAAGGGTTAAAAACACTTGAAATTTTGGAGTTTCCAGACACAATGGAGAGATATGGTGCTTACGGAGCTCATGGAGAATGTAAACAGGGTGGGGTGCATTGACCGTATTAGAAAATCAGGTGGGGGAGCCGTAGAGAGAGTTTAGGTCATAATTTGAAATGACTGTAATAGCGTAACGCTATAAAGCGAAATGCCGTAAAGCGGGGCCCCACTGGAGTTTACCTGGAGAGAGTTCCGGGGGTCAACGCCCCCGCGGCCCGGTCTGTGACCAGGCCTCCTACTGGATCAGAGCCTGATCAACCAGGCTGTTACTGCTGGCTGCACGCAAACCAACGTACGAGCCACAGCCTGGCTGGTCAGGAACCGACTTTAGGTGCTTGTCCAGTGCCAGCTTGAAGACTGCCAGGGGTCTGTTGGTAATCCCCCTTATGTATGCTGGGAGGCAGTTGAACAGTATAGGGCCCATGACACTTATTGTATGGTCTCTTAACGTGCTAGTGACACCCCTGCTTTTCATTGGGGGGATGTTGCATCGTCTGCCAAGTCTTTTGCTTTCGTAGCGAGTGATTTTCGTGTGCAAGTTCGGTACTAGTCCCTATAGGATTTTCCAGGTGTATATAATCATGTATCTCTCCTGCCTGCGTTCCAGGGAATACAGGTTTAGGAACCTCAAGCGCTCCCAGTAATTGAGGTGTTTTATCTCCATTATGTGCGCCGTGAAGGTTCTCTGTACATTTTCTAGGTCAGCAATTTCACCTGCCTTGTAAGGTGCTGTTAGTGTGTAGCAATATTCCAGCGTAGATAAAACAAGTGACCTGAAGAGTGTCATCATGGGCTTGGCCTCCCTAGTTTTGAAGGCTCTCATTATTCATCCTGTCATTTTTCTAGCAGATGCGATTGATACAATGTTATGGTCCTTGAAGGTGAGATCCTCAGACACGATCACTCCCAGGTCTTTGACGTTGGTGTTTCGCTCTATTTTGTGGCCAGAATTTGTTTTGTACTCTGACGAAGATTTAATTTCCTCGTGTTTACCATATCTGAGTAATTGAAATTTTTCATCGTTGAACTTCATATTGTTTTCTGCAGCCCACTGAAAGATTTGGTTGATGTCCGCCTGGAGCCTTGCAGTGTCTGCAAGGGAAGACACTGTCATGCAGATTCGGGTGTCATCTGCAAAGGAAGACACGGTGCTGTGGCTGACATCCTTGTCTATGTCGGATATGAGGATGAGGAACAAGATGGGAGCGAGTACTGTGCCTTGTGGAACAGAGCTTTTCACTGTAGCTGCCTCGAACTTTACTCTGTTGACGACTACTCTCTGTGTTCTGTTAGTGAGGAAATTATAGATCCATCGACCGACTTTTCCTGTTATTCCTTTAGCACGCATTTTGTGCGCTATTACACCATGGTCACACTTGTCGAAGGCTTTTGCAAAGTCTGTATATATTACACCTGCATTCTTTTTGTCTTCTAGTGCATCTAGAACCTTGTCGTAGTGATCCAATAGTTGAGACAGACATGAGCGACATGTTCTAAACCCATGTTGCCCTGGGTTGTGTAACTGATGGGTTTCTAGATGGGTGGTGATCTTGCTTCTTAGGACCCTTTCAAAGATTTTTATGATATGGGATGTTAGTGCTATCGGTCTGTAGTTCTTTGCTGTTGCTTTACTGCCCCCTTTGTGGAGTGAGGCCACTGTACATTGTTTCAGTGTTTTCCTTATGAAACTAGTGATCTAGTGCAGTTAGCCACACAAACGCTCCATTTTCTCTTATAATAAGAGCATGGGAAGATATGGTCAGAGTGGGAGTGGGAATAGCCACCACCACTAGTCACATTACGACATTTTATTCATTCTAGAGTATACACCTACCATCTGACTTACGACCTGCTTGACATATGACCACTCAACTTACGACCGTGTTTTTATGCCAAATTTCTGGGAAATAAACAACTATTTGTGTTGTACACAGTGTTTATCCTACAATCCATACAATAAGTGTCAGGGGCCCGAGACTGTTCAACTGCCTCCCAGCACACATAAGGGGGATTACCAACAGACCCCTGGCAGTCTTCAAGCTGGCACTGGACAAGCACCTAAAGTCAGTTCCGGATCAGCCGGGCTGTGGCTCGTACGTTGGTTTGTGTGCAGCCAGCAGCAACAGCCTGGTTGATCAGGCTCTGATCCACCAGGAGGCCTGGTCACAGACTGGGCCGCAGGGGCGTTGACCCCCGGAACTCTCTCCAGGTAAACCTTACAGTATAAAATACAGTACTAACAGCATAAAAGGTAAAGTAAAACATGAAATACCAAAATAAAACAATAAAATAAAGTCATTACAAAAATGTGATGTTGATATTAAGTAGTAAAGTTCGACTTACGTCTATTTCGACTTACGACCGCTTTCTCGGAACCGAACTCGGTCGTAAGTCGGATGGTACCTGTATATCACGTTTCTATGTTATTTATATTGTTTATTTTGTCATATTAGATGAATTGTGATAGATAAGTAAGCCGCAGAGTTGATATTAGCGTCATATTGAAGCATTTTGTCCTGCCTCCCAAGAGTAGGAATTCCACTAGAATGGATTAATGACATTTCAATTAATTTAAACTAAGAAAACTGATTCGACATACGAGCAAATTCTGTTACAAGCTAGGTCATGGAATGGATTAAACTCTCAAGTTGAGGTTCCACTGTATACATATAGTATACAGTATAAAATACTGCAGATTTGCTCAAGATGAAACAAAACTAAAAATCTCTAGTACAGTGGACCCTCCATTTTCGTCAATCTCTGTTTTTGCTTATTTCAGTTTTCGTCGACTGTTTTCGTCAAAATATTGCCTCCATTTTCGTTGCTTTCCTCGGTTTTTGTTGTTGGTCCAGCACATGTCTGAATGCCTCGCGTGCACACAAAGCCTCCCCCACACACACATTCTTAGGCAGCGTCATGTTGTTGCTTGGTGAGTGAACATTATCCTGCGAGGTCATACGAAACATTTCTTAATAATCCATTGTTTTTGGCGCTTGTTTATTGTGTGTGACTACTAAATAAGCCACCATGGACCCAAAGAAAGCTTCTAGTGCCAGTCCTTTGGTAAAGAAAGCAAGGAACACTGTAGAATTAAAAAAAGATATCCAAAAATACGATAGTGGCGTACATGTGGCCGACCTCGCCAGGATGTATGGGAAGCCCCCATCAACCATCAGTTCCATTGTTGGGAAGAAAAAATAAATCAAGGAAGCTGATGTTACAAAAGGGTAAATGTGATAACAAAACAGAGATCACAAACCATTGGAGATGTGGAGTAATTGTTGTTGGTGTGGATCAGCGAAAAACAGTTAATGGGAGATAGTATTGTGCAGTAGATAATTTGCGAAAAGTGAAGGCAGTTGCATGACGATCTCATAAAGAAAATGCCTGGAACCAGTGCTGATGTTAGTAAATTTAAGGCCAGCAAAGGATAGTTTGAAAAATTCAAGTGGCGAAGTGGCATACACAATGTTGTAAGACACGGTGAGGGTGAGGCTGCAAGTTCAGACAAACATGAGACTGAAAAATTCATACAGGAATTCAAAGACTATGTAAAGGCTGAAAAATTTGTCCCCCAACAAGTGTTCAATTGTGACAAAACAGACCTCTTTTGGAAGAAAATGCCAAAGAGGACCTACATCACGCAGGAGGAAAAACCACTGCCAGGACACAAGCCTATGAAAGATAGGCTAACACTCTTGTTGTGTGGTAATGCTAGTGGGGATTTCGAAGTGAAGCCTTTACTGGTGTATCACTCTTAAAATACCAGTGTTCAAGAAAAACAGTGTCGTCACGAGTAAATTGTGTGTGATGTGGAAGGCTAATACAATAGTAATGCATGGGTCATGAGGGAAACTTTCCTGGAATGGTTCAATGAAGTGTTTTGCCCGAGTGTGAAGAAATACCTCCTAGATAATAAGTTGCCACTCCTGTGCCTCCTGTTAATAAACAATGCTCCTGCTCATCCTCGAGACTTGGAAGACCAACTGTCTAAGGAATTCAGTTTTGCAATAGTGAAGTTCTTGCCTCCTAACACCACTTCTCTCATCCAGCCCATGGACAGGCAGATCACTGCAAACTTCAAAAAACTGAACACCAAAGCAATGTTTCAAAGGTGCTTTGATGTGACCTCAGACACTAAATTAACCCTAAGAGAGTTCTGGAGGGATCACTTCAGTAAGCCTTACAGATAAGGCTTGGCAGGGAGTGAGTTCCAGGACAATGAACTCTACTAGGAGAAAACTGGCCACATTGTGTCCAACAGAAGGATTTTGAAGGGTTTGAGGCTGACCCTGACCCTGTCAACCCTCTGCTTGTTGTGGAATCTATTGTGGCATTGGGGAAGTCCATGGGGTTGGATGTGAGTGGCGAGGATGTGGAAGAGTTGGTGCAGGACCACAATGAAGAGCTGCAAGAGCTTCATTTGTAACAGCAACAGAGTACATCTGAGGAAACTGCTTTACAGGAGGAGGAAGAGAGATGGAAGAAGGTGCCTTCTTCAGAGATTAAGGAGATCTGTGCAATGTGGAGTAGGGTGCAAGCATTTGTGGAGGAACATCACCCTGAGAAAGCTGTTGCAATCTATCTGTGCTGGTGACTTTTACAAAAATGCCATGTCCCATTTCAGGGAAATTTTAGAGACACCAGAAATAGAGATCTCTGGACCAATTTTTTGTGTGACAGGGGTCCAGTGACTCAAGCTGGTCCTAGTGGCAGTAAAAGACAAAGGGAAGTGACCCCAGAGAGGGACTTGATACCTAAAATCCTTATGGAGGGGGATTCCCCTACCAAAGAATAACCTCTTCCCTCTCCCCTCCTCCCTGTCTTCCATACACCAAGAATCTTCAATAAAAGTAAGTGTCATGTTGAATTTTCAGTCTTTTCTGCATTTTTTTTTTTAACACTTTTGGGTGTCTGAAACGGATTAATTGGTTTTTCATTATTTCTTATGGGGAAAATTATTTCAGTTTTCGTTGATTTCGGTTTTTGCCAGTCTCCGTGGAACAGATTAATAACGAAAACAGAGGGTCCACTGTATTATAAAGACAACTATACTGTCCTTACTCCAACACAAGTTTCTTTTCAAACCAAGAAAACATTATCCAAAATAATTAAACTCGGTAATACTATTGCAGTAGATTACCTGTTCCCGCAGGAATGTGAGGATGTCCACAAAGTGTGCCTGGTGGTTATTCCACTTTAAGGAGAGAAGCTCCTCTGCCATTTTGCCACACCTGAAAATAGAAAAAACATCAAATTAATAAAGTTAAATCATGATTAGAAGAGTACACATTTTAATTTTATGTTATAGGTTTAAAGAATTCTATAATCAACTAGATGTCAAACTGGACCTGTGGCCCAGTTTGACACCTAGTTTTCTTCACATATAATAATCTAGTAGAGTAATAAAATGTAAAAAAGCAACAATCACTGAAGGAAAATCAAAGGCATTCTGCCCTATTACAGAGTGTACAGTCATAGCATGGAGCCTACAATTGATGAATAATGTGCAGAAACTCAAGGCCCCAAAGGCTTGCAACCAATCTAGTCAGAGCCAAGAGGGATGAACGGTGAGGAGACTCAAGAAACTGAACCCAACTACCTTGTAGATGAAGAGTAATATGGGAGACAAAAGTATAATCAGTACAACACAGCAAAGTACACTTACAAAATATTAAGAAAATGACACGGCATAGGCACTAACAAGTAAATTGTGTACCCAAGGAACAAGGAATTTGTGCATTTACATTATCACATTTACACTGCATTCAGTGTTTTTAATACATTTTTGAGTTATACAAAAAATCTTGGGAAAACAAACTTGTAGTACAGAGAAACATGGAGAATTTATGAAGGTAAGTGTATGGATTACAATTACAATAAGTGCCTCCATTATAATATACTAATGAGCAATACCTATACAGGTAAAGGTTTATTTTTTTTTTTAATTTACATTTGGAAAATAAGTGGCTGGATGTTAAAGCTGGAAAGAGATATTTTTATGATGAGATTCAGGTTACTGTAGGAAAGAAGAGGAGCAGTTTCCAGTAAAAGTGAGTCTTAGCTTTACCCCTACCACCACCACCAATACTGCCAGTCAGACATCACTAACCCAGTAATCAGTAATTCCAGGGTTGCCACACCAACCTGCCCCTACTGTTTGTTGGTGCTACTTGCTGCGTAAGTCATCCCAATTTCTCTTTCTCCATTTATTGTTATAACCTGCTCACTTTTAGCCCTAGCCACAGTTCCAACGAATATCAAAAATGATTCTCGTTGTGCAAAGCACATATACTGTACATACATTGTCCATAAAAGATAAGGCAGCTTTGAAGCCACTGTCAGTCGCCATGAGCTCAGCTAACTCAGATAAGCTGTGACCGGTAAATTTGGGCTTACATATGAGAGAATAGGTCTGTGTGGTAGGTGTGCACTATATAAAAAAATCCTGCAGCACGCAGAGCATGAGAAAAATAAGGTGACTGTGCTTTTGGTGTAAAACAGCGACTTTGCAGTGTATTTTGTATGGTTGTACAGTAGGGCCACGCTTTATGGCATTTCACTTTACGGCGTTCTGCTAATACGGTCATTTCAAATTATGACCAAAACTCTCTATACGGCTCCCCCCACCTGACTTTCTAATACAGTCACCGTGCCCCCAACTGGTTTGTTTACATTCTATGCGAGATCCGTAAGCACAAAGTTTTCATATTTTATATATACTCTGATAATTATAATTATGTATACCTGTACCTAAATAAACTTACACACTGTGATGGCATGCAGGTACACATTAAAATCAATAAGTGTGTATTATGTCTCGTGACGTCATATTAGTAATGATAATAATCAGTCTCATTAAATGTCGTATATTACGTAAATATACATATTTTCATTAATCCATCTATGATATTTTTTTTTTTTCAAAATTATACATTTTCATTAATCCATCCATGATATTTTTTTCAAAATTACATAATAAACACGATACATAAAATATAAAGATGATAAATACACCCCACAGTAGAATAAACAAATATGAGATGTGAGTGCCAGATGGCAAGTTTATTCAGGTATACACAAATACAGTTACATAATTATCATACATAACAGCATATGTGTAGAGAACCTAGGATAACCCAAAAAAAGTCAGTGACTTATTTTCATTGCCTTCACTCTGAGTGTCATTTCCTCTAAAAACGGTGCTAAATGAGAATGGGAGTGTTCTTCTTTATTTATTCTACCGTATCAATGTAGAGACAACTCGTACACAATGCAACAAACCAGACATGTACACTTTGTTTACAAAACTTACATTTGCCTGGTTTGTTTACACAACTCTGCACCTGTCCTTTCTCATGTACTCATTCTCTCTCTCTCATTTATTCGTTTTATCTCGTTTACTCATCTCTGACCCTAAATTAAGACTACAAATATTTTAAGTAATGAGTGAACTGTATGTGCATTTTATTGCTCTGGGATGCTTAACCCTTTCAGGGTTTCAGCCGTACTAGTACGGCTTACGCACCAGGGTTTTTGACGTACTAGTACGCCTAAATTCTAGCGCCCTCAAATCTAATGAGAGAAAGCTGGTAGGCCTACATATGAAAGAATGGGTCTATGTGGTTAGTGTGTGCAGTATAAAAAAAATCCTGCAGCACACAGTGCGTAATGAGAAAAAAAAAACTTTGACCGTGTTTTTGGATTAAAACAGCGACTTTGCACTGTATTTTCGTATGGTATTTATTGTTGTATTCTAGTTTTCCTGGTCTCAATTTATAGAATGGAAGACATATTACAGAAATTGAGATGATTTTGACTGGTTTTACAATGAAAAGTACCTTGAAATTGAGCTCAAAGCAGCAGAAATGTTTTATTTTTACCAAAGTTCAAAAGTAAACAAATCATGCCATGCGTCCAATACACGTCAACTGGCGAGTCAAAGTGGAAAGTAAAAGAATGTAAGAGGGGCATGGGGACGTGACTAATGAACAGAGGAAATGTTATTTTAGTGCCAGGAATGTCTTTCTTGTTTATTCTGGACCCTATTTGGAAATTGGAATCTTTTGAAATTCATGTGAAATTGGCAAAATTGCTAAATCCTGACCACTGTATTGGATAGTTGAAATCGGTAAATGGGTGGTTTCTTGTACTCATTCGATAGAAAATAATGGAGTTCTAACAAAATAGTTAAGATTTTTGTCGACTAGTACACTGGAATTGGCCGAAAATAGGACTCAAAGTGGGCACAATCGCCAATGCGTAAACACCGTTGAGACCGCTAACTTCGCGAGAGCATTATTCCGTAAATTTTCCATCATATTTCATACTTTTGGTGTCATTATGATCGGGAAAAGATTCTCTATTTTTTTTTTTTTTTTAAATTGGCTGACCCTGAGAACAAGTCTTTGAGAGGGAAAGTCAACCCTGAAAGGGTTAAATGTAATAGAATATTATGTGTAGGTGGGGTGGCCTGGTATGGTAGCCCAGCTGACTACCATACATACCACACTTGATTTCTTACAATAAATACTACTTGTCTCACCCTAGATTAAGACTACAAATATTTTAAGCTAAGTAATGAGTGCACTATGTGTATATTTTACTTTTTTATTGTTTTTGATGCCTAGTTCTATTGCTAACTTAATATATGTTAGTGTAAACTTGTTATCTAGTATTTGTATGCATTTATCAGGGGAAAAAAAAGGTGTTCCGCTTTACGGCAATTTTCGCTTTATGGGGGTAGCCTGGAACCTAACCTGCCATATAAGTGGGGTCCTACTGTATTCTAGTTTTTTTTTTCTGTCTCATTTAAATTGAATGGAAGATATATTACAGAAACAGATATGATATTGATTGGTTTCATGCCGGAAAATACGTACCTTAAAATTGAGCTCAAAATAGTGGAAACTTTCCGATTTTTTGCTGATGTTCAAGAATAAACAAACGACATCACTGTCCAATACGTGTCCAACTGGCCAATCTAACATGCAGTCACAAATGGGTTGACATTATTTATACAATTACATTACAATAATGCAGTAGTCTGCATAACAGTATATTTTCTATTTTTTCTGTGAATAAAAATTCAAAATGGAAAGCAAGCATAATATAAGAGGGGCCTGGAGACGTGACTAGTGAACTGAGAAAAAGTTATTTTAGTGCCAGGAATGTCTGCACTGTTTATTCTGAACCCTATTTTGAAATTGGCATCTCTCAAAATTTGTGTGAAACTGAACAAATTACCAATTTCTGACGACTTTATTGGATAGTTGAAATAGGTAAACGGGCAGTTTCTTGTACTCAATTGACAGAATAAAGGAATACTAGTCAAATAGCTACAAGTTTGGTAGACTGGAACAATGGAATGGGCCAAAAATAGGGTGCAAAGTGGGTGAAATCGCCAAAGTGTAAATATCGCCGTTGGGCTAAGTGTATTCTAATCTAACCAGTCCATAATCTGGCACCCTACAGATCCTGATGATGCTGGATTAGTGATGGTCAACCTGTACTTCCACTACCTGCCTTACCACTACTACTCTTCCCACCTCTCTTGTCCCATCCCTGCCAGTAGGCCTATATATACTGGCTCCATCTCTCTCTTCTGTTAGTGTGACTTTGTAAATGGTCCGAGTCAGACCGAAATGTTTTAAGCTCCTCTCTCACATGTGTGGGTTATTTGCATATGTTTGATATAATTATGGTTCAATCTGCTTACAGATGAGATTGTAAAAGTAATGAATGCTAGTATTATAAAATGGGAGCTGTCAGTTCCTTTACTGATGGCACACTGTATTTGGAAGATAATGAAATAAAGTTGCAGTTGTAGTTTAAAATGTTGCATAAAATAATGAATGTTGAAAGCAAACATGAAAAAGAAGTGATGGGATATAAAAATACAACTAAATAAATATCTGCTCTAATAGTAAAAATGATCCAAAAAATTGGTGGTATCATTCACAGTGACACTGTCCTTAATCACTGGTGAACTCTTCTACGTTAAATTTGTCAGCAAACAAATAAGGCTAACGCTTGCTTTGTTAGCTTCTTAGGCAGCAAATTATAATTTTTTGGGGCCATAGAATTTGGGATAAATGAATTTAAAGTTTAACTTCTTGCTACGAATCTTCATGCCCATTTTCAGCACAAATGGTGAAAAATGCAGAGATGCGTGTCCAACATTACAGTTTTTAAATTCAGCAACATATGTAAATTTCAGGACAGTAGCTACTGTTGTTGTGCCACAGCAGATAATGAAACTCACCTGATGGTTCATGATTGCACCAATAACAATTGGGGGGGGGGGGTTACCCCCACACTAAGGACCCTATTGACTAAGCAATAACATACCTGAAATGTAAACCTCTACAGAGCTTCCTCAGAAACCTGTATGGATATGGTCAGGAGGACCAACTTCAAAATTGGTTCATGTGAAATGAGCCATAAGTAGATGTTTGGAAGATTTACCTGTCATCTTGCATATTTACAAGATAAAAATCAACAATCCTCTAAGTGAATCAAATAGATTTTCAGTTCACATATTTGACAGGATGGCAGTACTGTACCTCCTACAAAAGTTGCTGTCTACCAACCTATGACTTAAATAAAATTTAACATAGTACCTTTAATTTTTCAATTTTCATATTTCCTCTACTGTACTGTGTAAATAACAAAAAGGCACAATCCTGTGATTGGAACAATAAACAAATAACCCGCACGTAGGAGTGTGACTTTGTAAATGGTCCAAGTCGGACCGAAACATCGTCATAAGCTCCCCTCTCCTATGTGCAGGTTATTTGTGCAATGTCTAATTTTTTGTATACTATATACAGTACAGACCTTACATTTCAACATATAACATGGACAGTAGGGTGGCTCACAATAAAGTAAGTTTGAAATTTTATTGTTTCATCCTTCTGATATGTTCTACTTAACCCTTTCAGGGTTTCAGCCGTACTAGTACGGCTTACATACCAGGGTCCTTGACGTACTAGTACACTCATAAATTCTAGCACCTTCAAATCTAGTGAGAGAAAGCTGGTAGGCCTACATATGAAAGAATGGGTCTATGTGGTCAGTGTGCACAGTATAAAAAAAAATCTTGCAGCACACAGTGCATAATGAGAAAAAAAGACTGACTGTGTTTTTGGATTAAAACAGCGACTTTGCACTGCATTTTCGTATGGTATTTATTGTTGTATTCTAGTTTTCCTGGTCTCATTTGATAGAATGGAAGACATATTACAGAAATTGAGAAGATTTTGAAGGGTTTTACAATGAAAAGTACCTTGAAATTGAGCTCAAAGTAGCAGAAATGTTCGATTTTTACCAAAGTTCAAAAGTAAACAAATCATGCTAAGCGTCCAATACACGTCAACTGGCGAGTCTAATATTCTTTCACAATATTCACTAATATTCTTTCGCTGCAGCTGTATAGTGCAGAACAGTCATGCGCGGTTGTGCTCAGTCAAAAATTGCGTGTCTTAATAGTAGCAGAGGGAACAGAATGCGGGAAATAAGCGTGTGCATCCCTAAAGTGCATATACGTACTCCTTTGAACAAACAAAAAAGGAATATCAATGAACACTAAATAGGAAAATATGGATTAGTGTCACATGGAGAGTGCCGGTGGAGGAAAGGTTACTGTGGGAATAGACCTGACTAGCACTAGTGAATTATTGCCGGATGTCGACACAAGTGGAAATAAACAGATACTGAACTATCTATAAGTAATATAGTGAGTGACAAGGACATATATGTGCAGTAACATAGTGAATTAAATTGTAGATAAGAGTAATCTTAATTATCCCCCAGTATAGCGCACAATATATAGTGTAGATATGGGAATATCTTACAAGCGACTGGCACTAGCGAACTATTGCCAGAGGTCCAGTGAAGTGTTAATAACAGATGAGTAATTACTATAGTCATAAGAAATAAAACGAGTGATGGTAGCACTGAGGTGCAGGGAATCACAGGATACATAAATTGAGCATACAATCGATGGAAAAGCATATGACTACCGTGTGACGTGTTTTTCCCGTTACCTCTACTAAACAGGAAATAAACTTTTCCATGGAAGTGTAGGGGAAAGTTACCATAGGACTAGCTGCTGTGTGTATAATAAAACAATGATCCCAGTATAGCGCAGTGAAAAATGTATTTTGAAAGAATACAGTGTATATCCTTGAGATAAACAGTGTAATTAAATAATAATAATAATAATAATAATAATAATAATAATAATAATAATAATAACAATAGTGAAGTGTGGCAGTGTGGGTAAGTCTTGCCCTGGTGTTGACATGTGACAAGTGATACACATACTACAAGGTTTGAGTTACAAGGTTTCAGTTACCACATATAACGAATAGACTAGGATACCGAGACATAATAGAAAGACCTAGTGAACCTAAACTGTCAGCGGGACAACACAAGGATAGTGATTAACATAATGGGAATGGTTTAAACTTAATGTGATATCCCACGACAGAAGTGCATAACATACGTCTGGCATCACTGCAGGCAGCCACTCAGGCCATCCATATACACCCACCCCTACCCATTACCAACCCACCCACCCTACACCCACATGCTGCAAACCTGGTTCGAATAAATACTTCTTGCATATTACTGGCACCAGCAAGAGAAAGGTAAAGTGGAAGTCAGTTTTCTTCCATGGCATACAGAATGTAGTAGGAAACAGACAGGATGTCAGCACAGCATATCTGTGGGACATGTAAAAAAATCCTTGGAAAGAAATTCAGAATCACATGCAACCTATGCTTTCCCAAACACAATATCTCTTGTACTAGACTAAATACAGCCTCAAAAAATGACCTCGAACTAGCAAGGTGTTTCTGGTTGTGCAATAAAGATGTAGAACTTTGGGCAGGTAACAGAAAGGTACTAAGGAGAGTAATAAATGATAAAAATAATCAAGAAAACAAAGATGACCTCTTGGAAAGTCTACCAAAAGTATATAAAACATGGGAGAAAGAGATAGTGAATCAAAAATGCAGAACGCCCATACCACAACAGATGACTTGAAATTATCTAGTCACCTACATAGTGCTAAACCAGACCCATCCCCAAGTCATAGCACTAATAACCACAGTGCTGATGCTGGCCCAGCCTCAGCCCCCAGCCCCAGTGCTGACTCAGTCCCAGCCCTCAACCTTATTGCCAGCCCAGACTCTACTAGGGACCCTACTACAACCACCACTAAAGCTGTAAATATACAACCATCATTGCACAAGACCATGGCCCACAGTACAGATGTAGGAGAGGAGTCTCCTCCTCGTTCCTCTACTGAGGAAAGTAGATGGAATCCAGGACAGGGTGGCCTTGGCTTGGATACTGAGAATTATAGTGCAGTCCCAGAGCCTGCAGAAATTGACAACACACCTCCCAACAATTCTAAACCAACGGTGAATTTGTGGAGTTATGATCTTGGGGCATTTGTAAGCATGGAATATCAGGAAAAAAATGGGACATGAAACTTTGAGCATCCCAAAAAATGTAGCGACCTCCTGTCCAAAGGAGGTTGTACTTTTTCACCCAAAAATGTGTCACTCTTCGGTCATCCAGAAGCAGTGTTACAACATCAACTGCCCTGCATACCATCTAAAAGGGACCAGGAGGAACAGACCCTGCAAGACAAACAATAGTAGCTATGACAACCCAACTCAGGTGATTTTTTAGTGGCAGGAAACAGAAAAAGAAAATGGAAGGAAATAGCAAAAATAGTCCACCGCCTTGGAGCCTTGTTGGACTGGAGGCACAGCCAGTGGCCACCCATGGCCCTCCAGAACTACAACTACTGATGCCAATAACAAAATCCCCCCCAACACAGAATACAACCTCGTTCATATTTGCTAATATACAGGGCCTTAAGCCATCCACCAACAACAAAATACCTTTTATCAGTGGACTTCTAGAGGAGCCTAATGCAATGTTTGCAGCTTTCACAGAGACTCACACAAAAGATCACTTTGACAATGAAATATGGATACGTGGTTACAACCTTTTTAGACGAGACAGAAAGAACAGGCAACAAGGGGGGCTTGGCCTGTATGTCAAAGAGTCCCTCATCTGCACGGAGTTGCTGAACACCACAAATGAGGTAGTTGAAGTTCTATCAATAAAGAACGAGAACCAAGACCTAGTCATTGTGGCTGTATATAAGCCACCAGATGCAACCTCCCAACAGTTCAAGGAACAGCTACTGAAAATTGATTACTGTCTGGAAAGTCTTCCAGCTCCATCCCCAAACATCTTACTGCTTGGTGATTTCAACCTAAGGCATACAAAATGGAAGAATGTAGCGAATAATGTTATAGCTGAAACAATCCCCGGAGGTAGCGCAGATGAAAGGTCACACACACGAGCTACTAAGTCTCTTCGAAAAACACACCTTAAACCAGCAGATAGTGGAGCCAACAAGACTAGAAAACACACCTGATCTTATCTTCACAAATAATGAGGACCTGATAAGAGGCATAAAAATATAAAAAACAACTAATTCCGATCACAACCTAATCGAAGTCCAGACGTACGTGCATAGGGGTCCTGATCAGCAGAATGCATGTACCTGTGAAAGTGTCTTCACAAAATACAACTTCAACAACAAGAACATCAACTGGGACCAGGTAAACCATGTCCTAAATGAAACATGTTGGGAAGATATCTTAAATGACATGGATCCAAACCAGTGCCTTGAAAGGATTAACTTCCTGGCAGCTGAAGTATGTTCTAGGCATATTCCCCTAAGAAAGAACAGGTGCACACTGGAGAGAGAAAGATGCTCCCTATACAGAAAACGAGGAAGAGTCACTGAGCTCCTCAGGAGTGCTAGAATATCTGATACATGAAAGGAGGCGCTAACCAGGGAAGTGGAAACTATCAAACTTAAGTTAAATGACTCTTACAGGAACCAGGAGAGACAAGAGGAGCTTAAAGCTATTAGTGAAATTGAGAGAAATTCAAAATATTTCTTTTCACATGCCAAAAACAAGGCAAATACCACATCTAGTATCGGGCCCTTACTCCGACAGGATGGGACTTACACAGATGACAACAAGGATATGAGTGAAATACTGAAATCCCAGTATGACTCTGTGTTTAATGAGCCACTAATCAGTCTTTGGATCAACGATCCAAATGATTTCTTCATGAATGAGCCTCATAACTCCAAACACGTATGCCAGATTTCCGACGTTGCCCTAACTCCGATAGACTTTGAAAAAGCCAATGACAACATGCCCATGCACTCAGCCCCGGGCCCAGACTCATGGAACTCTGTATTCATTAAGAACTGCAAGAAATCCCTCTCGTGTGCCCTAAGTACACTATGGAGGAGGAGCTTGGACATGGGTGAAATTCCACAGTCACTTAAAACAACGGATATAGCCCCACTCCATAAAGATGGCAGCAAAGCATTAGCTAAGAACTATAGACCTATAGCTCTGACGTCCCACATCATAAAAATCTTTGAAAGAGTGCTAAGAAGCAGGACTGCAAATCACCTGGATTCCCAAAATCTGCACAATCCAGGGCAACATGGGTTCAGGGCAGGTTGCTCCTGCCTCTCACAACTACTGGACCACTATGATATGGCCTGGATGCACTGGAAGAAAATCAGAATGCAGATGTAATATACACAGACTTTGCAAAAGCGTTTGACAAATGCAATCATGGCGTAATAGCGCACAAAATACGTGCTAAAGGAATAACTGGGAAAGTGGAGAAATGGATCAACTTCCTAACAAATCAAACACAGAGTAGTGGTCAACAGAGTTAAATCAGAGGCTGCCATAGTGAAGAGCTCTGTTCCACAAGGCACAGTACTCGCCTCCATCTTATTCCTTATCCTCATATCAGACATAGACAGAGATATACACCACAGGACTGTATCATCCTTTGCAGGATCATCCTCATGCAGGATCTGCATGAGGCTGTCATCTGCTGAGGATGCGGTTAACCTCCAAGAATATATAAACAAAGTTTTCCAGTGGGCAACGGAAAACAATATGATGTTCAATGAGGACAAATTCCAACTACTCCGTTATGGAAAACTGGAGGAGATAATAACTAGAACAGAGTATACTACAAACTCTGGCCATACAATAGAGTGGAAAAATAATGTAAGGGACCTGGGAGTAGTAATATCTGAGGATCTCACTTTCAAGGATCACAACAGTGCCACGATCACAAGTGCAAAGAAAATGATAGGATGGATAATGAGAACGTTCAAAACAAGAGATGCCAAGCCAATGATGATCCCTTTCAAATCACTTGTTCTCTCTAGGCTGGAATACTGCTGTACATTAACATCTCCATTCAAAGCACGTATAAGTTCTGTCAAACACCTTAACTACTGAGAATGCTTGGAAGCACTTGACTTGTACTCGTTGGAACGCAGGAGATATATATCATAATCTACACTTGGAAAATCCTGGAAGGAATGGTTCCGAATCTGCACACAGAAATCACTCCCTATGAAAGTAAAAGACTGGGCAGGCGATGCAAATTACCCCAAATTAAAAGTAGGGGTGCCATTGGTACACTAAGAGAAAACACTGTAAGTGTCCGGGGCCCAAGACTGTTCAACAGCCTCCCATCAAGAATTAGGGGAATTACCAATAAACCCCTGGCTGCCTTCAAGAAAGAGCTGGACAGATACCTAAAGTCAGTGCCGGATCAGCCAGGCTGTGGCTCATACGTTGGACTGTGTGCGGCCAGCAGTAACAACCTGGTTGATCAGGCCCTGATCCACTGGGAGGCCTGGTCATGGGCCGGGCCGCGGGGGCGTTGATCCCTGGAATAACCTCCAGGTAAGTGCGCCGATATTATTTATACTATTTCTACACTAATGCAGTAGTCTGCATAACAGTAAATATTCTATTTTTTGTGAGAATAAAAATTCAAAATGGAAAGCAAAAGAATGTAAGAGGGGCCTGGGGACGTGACTAATGAACAGAGGAAATGTTATTTTAGTGCCAGGAATGTCCTTCTTGTTTACTCTGGACCCTATTTGGAAATTGGCATCTTCTGAAATTTGTGTTAAATTGGCAAAATTGCTAAATTCTGACCAAATTCGGCAAATGGGTGGTTTCTTGTACTCATTCGATAGAAAAAATGGAGTTCGAGCGAAATAGGCATGATTTTTGTCGACTAGTACACTTGAATTGGCCAAAAATAGGGCTCAAAGTGGGCAAAATCGCCAATGCGTAAACATCGTCGAGACTGCTAACTTCGTGAGAGCCTGAAAGGGTTAATGATAATACATTCCATTCTATGTTTCAAAACTTTTTGGGTTCATTTAGGAGTGCCCCAAATACCTCAAACTCTCCACCCCCAGAAGATATACAGTATATACAACAGCCATAATGATTATTATTCTTCAGTTACTATGATGCAACTGGGGCTGTAAATGCATTTTTGTCAGGAAAAATAATGGTTGCAGACTTGCTCGTATATATTAAAAAATGTGGTTCTTGATAGTCAATAGCAACCAATGAAGAAGACAACAAGATGGCAAAGAAAATTGGCGAAGACAAAGAGAGAAAGATGGCACAGACGACAATGACAACCGTGAAAACAAAACCGAAGACAACGAAGGAAAAAACAGTAATACACTAATAAAATGAAAATAAAAATTAATAAATGAAGTCAAATCATAACGAAAAGATAACAAAAAGATAAGGTGACAAAAGATTGGATATCAGATTGGAGGGATAGTATGGAGGAGGTGAATGCATTCAGACAGTTGGAAGTGGACATGTCAGCAGATGGGTCTATGAAGGATGAGGTGAATCATAGAACTGATGAGGAAAAAAGAGTGGTGCAGTAAACCCTTTCAGGGTCCACAGGTCCTCTCAGAGACTTGTTCTCAGGGTCCCCCAAATTTCAAAAAAAAAAAAAAAAATTATTTTTTCGTATGAAAAGATATAGAATCTTTTCCCAATCATAATGACACGAAAAGTATGAAATTTGATGGAAAACTTACGAAATTATGCTCTCGCGAAGTTAGCGGTCTCGACGATGTTTACGCATAGGCGATTTTGCCCACTTTGAGCCCTATTTTCGGCCAATTCCAGTGTACTAGTCGACAAAAATCATAACTATTTTGATATAACTACATTTTTTCTATCGATTGAGTACAAGAAACCACCCATTTACCGATTTCAACTATCCAATACAGTGGTCAAAATTTAGCAATTTTCCCATTTTCACACAAATTTCAAAAGATGCCAATTTCCAAATAGGGTCCAGAATAAACAAGAAAGACATTCCTGGCACTAAAATAACATTTCCTCTGTTCATTAGTCACGTCCCCAGGCCCCTCTTACATTCTTTTGCTTTCAATTTTGAATTTTTATTCTCACAAAAAATAGAACATTTACTGTTATGCAGACTACTGCATTAGTGTAGTAATGGTATAAATAATATCGGCGCACTTGTGAAAGAATATTAGACTCACCAGTTGACGTGCATTGGACGCTTAGCATGATTTGTTTACTTTTGAACTTGGGCAAAAATCGAACATTTCTGCTACTTTCAGCTCAATTTCAAGGTACTTTTCATTGTAAAACCAGTCAAAATCATCTCAATTTCTGTAATATGTCTTCCATTCTATAAAATGTAACCAGGAAAACTAGAATACAACAAATACCATACAAAAATACGGTGCAAAGTCGCTGTTTTAATCCAATAACACGGTCAGTTTTTTTTTCTCATTATGCACTGTGCTGCAGGATTTTTTTTATACTGTGCACACTGACCACATAGACCCATTCTTTCATATGTAGGCCTACCAGCTTTCTCTCACTAGATTTGAAGGTGCTAGAATTTTTGCGTACTAGTACGTCAAGGACCCTGGCGTGTAAGGCATACTAGTACGGCTGAAACCCTGAAAGAGTTAAGAGTGTGTAGACAAAGAACTTTGTCCATGAAAGCAAAGAGGGGAATGTATGAGAGTATAGCTGCACCAACACTCTTGTATGGGTGTGAAACACGGGTGATCAATGTTGCAACAAGGAGGAGGCTGGAGGCAGTGGAGATGTCATGTCTGAGGGCAATGTGCGGTGTGAATATAATGCAGAGAATTCGTAGTTTAGAAATTAGGAGGTGTGGGATTACCAAAACTATTATCCAGAGGGCTGAGGAGGGGGTGTTGAGGTGGTTCGGACATGTAGAGAGAATGGGACTAAACAGAATGACTTCGAGTGTATAAATCTGTAGTGGAGGGAAGGTGGGGTAGGGGTCGGCCTAAGAAGGGTTTTGTGTGCGAGGGGCATGAACTTCCAACAAGCATGCGTGAACATGTTTGATAGGAGTGAATGGAGACAAATGGTTTTTAATACTTGACGTGCTGTTGGAGTGAGAGCAAAGTAACATTTATGAAGGGATTCAGGGAAACCGGCAGGCCGGACTTGAGTCCTGGAGATGGGAAGTACAGTGTCTGCACTCTGAAGGAGGGGTGTTAATGTTACAGTTTTATATAACTGTAGTGTAAAGCACTCCTCTGGCAAGACAGTGATGGAGTGAAAGATGATAAAAGTTCTTTTTCAGGCCACCCTGCCTTGGTGGGAATAGGCCGATGTATTATAAAAAAAATCATAACAAAACTTTACATAAATAAATTTTAACCAAAAGAGCAAAACAAAGTGGAGAGGCAAGAGAAATTCGAAAATAAATTTTTTAACCATTATGAGCAGACCACCCTAATTGACAACTTGTGGAAATGAACATTTTTAATTCAGAATTCTTGGACGGCCATGTTGGTATATGCATTATAAATTCCAGGCACTTCACATTGGTTTGGAAATGATAATTCTATGGCCAATGTCATCAAGCTTTGGGTCTTAATTCTCATAAAAAAATAGCCCCAATACACTAACTAAACAAACGCACAAAAAAAATAGAAATCGTAGTTAGAAGTAAAGTGAAGCTCAGACAACTTCAGTTAATATGCAGTCAAAAAAAGGGTATCTGTTAGTAGCTACCCATTATTGGTTCTGAAGATTATCTTCCTCACAGCCCAGTCTTAGAAGAGGTCTCCTTAGTGGGAAAGGAAATACTATAGGATTATGAACTTTTAAAGAGGCACATAAGAAAAAAAAAGTACTGTATTACTATAAGCACAAGTTTGTAAGATTTACCTGCCATCTTGTATGTTTCAGCAAGAACTAACCTAGTATAATCTAACCTAAGCCTAACTAAAATTATGTTGAACTCTGGATAATTCTGTACCATGTTTTAACACATCACAGTGTGTCATTTTAGATAACCTGCTAACATCAGTGACAAAATGTAGATGATTTTATCACATACCCTATTAACCCTTTGAGGGTTTTTGTCGTACTAGTACGTTTTACGCGTAGGGGTTTTTGACGTACTAGTACTCATAAATTCTAGCGGCCTCAAATCTAGTGGGAGAAAGCTGGTAGGCCTTCATATGAAAGAATGGGTCTATGTGGTCAGTGTGCAGTCTAAAAAAAATCCTGCAGCACACAGTGCATAATGAGAAAAAAAAAACTTCGACCATTTTTTTTTAATAAATCAGCGACTTTGCAGTGTATTTTCGTATGGTATTTATTGTTGTATTCTAGTTTTCTTGGTCTCATTTTATAGAATGGAAGACATTACAGAAATTGAGATGATTTTGACTGGTTTTACAAAGAAAGGTGCCTTGAAATTGAGCTCAAAGTAGCAGAAATGTTCGATTTTTACCAAACTTCAAAAGTAAACAAATCGTGCCAAGCGTGCAATACACGTCAACTGGTGAGTCTAATATTCTTTCACAAGTGCACCAATAATATTTATACCATTTTTTACACTAATGCAGTAGTCTGCATAACAGTAAATCTTATATTTTTTGTGAAAATAAAAATTCAAAGTGGAAAGCAAAAGAATATAAGAGGGGACTTGAGACATGACTAATGACTAGAGGAAATGTCATTTTAGTGCCAGGAATGTCTTTCTTGTTTATTCTGGACCCTATTCCGAAATTGGCATCTTTTGAAATTTGTGTGAAATTGGCAAAATTGCTAAATTCTGACCACTGTACTGGATAGTTGAATTTCATAAATGAGTGGTTTCTTGCATCCATTCGATAGAAAAAATGGAGTTCTAGCGAAATATTCATGTTTTTTGTCGACTAGTACAGTGAAATTGGCTGAAAATGGGGCTCAAAGTGGGCAAAATCGCCGATGCGTAAACATCGCCGAGACCGCTAACTTTGCGAGAGCATAATTCCGTAAGTTTTCTATCAAATTTCAAACTTTTGGTGTCTTTATGATCGGGAAAAGATTCTCTATCTTTTCATAAGAGAAAATAATTTTTTTTTTTTTTAAATTTGGCCGACCCTGAGAACGAGTTTCGGAGAGGGCCTGTCGACCCTCAAAGGGTTAAAGGCAAGATATAAACATGGTGCTAAGGATATCTAGCCAAGACAAAACTAACTCTTTCATCCCATTTGTTTCATTTTTGATCTACTTCCTATTACATATTTATTTCTATTCACAATGGCTAAAACAATTTTGTCTACTCTGTAGGTATTTTGTGTAATGGTAATTAATTTATTAGATATGACTATGCTAGGTCAATTCAGTAAATGCTAATGGATAAACTAATTAATTTTCTTTGGTTAGATTAGCGAATATCAAAAAAATAATCCAATTGGTTAGGTTATGCAGCTGAATATCAATGGTTATATACGACATCAAAAGAAGTCACAAACATAAGCAACTTAACAAGATGGCATATTTGACGAATCGTTAACCCTTTAATCCTTAAACAGTCCAAAACTAGATCTACTTTCACTTACGTAGCGCTCTGAATATTTCGGGAAAAAAAAAATAGCTTTTTTTTTTTTATTTAACCCTTTGACTGTCGCAACCCCAAATCCCGAGGTGTCTCCTGTCTCCTGGTGTCGAAAATTTTTTGAAAAAAAAAAAAAAAAAAAATTAAATGATAGAGAATCTTTTCCGGATGGTAATGACACCAAAAGAACGAAATTTGATGGAAAACTTAGCGAATTACACTCTCGCTAAGTTAGAGACCTTGGCGATATTTACGAATCCGCGATTTCGTCCACTTTGAGCCCTATTTTTGGCTAATTCCATTGTTCCAGTCAACCAAACTCAGCTTTTTCTTTAGAACTCCATTTGTTCCATCGACTACCCAATAACGTGGTCAGAAATTTGCAATTTGGCCAATTTCACGCAAATTAAAAAATACACCAATTTCAAAATAGGGTCCAGAATGAACAATGCAGACATTCCTGGCTCTAAAATAACATTTTCTTTGTTCATCAGTCACATCTCCAGGCCCCTCTGATATTACTCTTGCTTTCTGTGTTGAATTTTTATTCAAACAAAAAATAGAAGATTTATTGTTATGCAGACTACTGCAATATTGTAATAAATGTATAAATAATGTCAACCCATTCATGACTGCATATTAGAATGGCTAGTTGGACATTTATTGGACAAAGACATCATTTGTTTACTTTTAAACATCTGCAAAAATCAAACATTTCCCCTACTTTGAGCTCCATTTCAAGGTTCTTTTCATAGTAAAACCAATCAAAATCACCACTATTTCTATAAAATGTTTTCCATTCTATCAAATGAGACCAAGAAAACGAGAATACATCCATAATTACTATACAAAAATACACCACAAAGTCAGCATTTTAATCCAAAAACACTGCTTGATTTGAAGCCGCTAGAACTGCGCACACTGAGTGCACAGACCCATTCTCTCATGTCTAGGCAACTCTGGCCTATCATGCCAAGGTTGAAAGCATGTACAATAAAATGTAGATCTACATTCGGAGCACTACGCACGTGAACGTAGATCTACGTTTGGACAGTTTAAGGGTTAACTGTCAAAACGTTATTCTATTTTTTACTGCTAGCACTCATAACAATGAACATTTTACTTTTCCTGCCTTCAAATTTGGCGCAATAAGTCTGAGGCCTAGACACGCGAGAATGTGTGCAGTATTAAAAAAAAAATTGCAAACTCTGCAGTACATGGGAGCACCAGTTAGTTTCAGCACCAGCTTGGGCCAACATCATGGCAAACCCCTGAGAGTCACTTACGCCCCATCATATCAACACGCTTATTCGAGGAAAGTGACACAGAATCTAAGCTTAGTAGATTCGAGACACATGTGGCCACAAATGATTGAGGAAATAGTGTAAATATCGATAATCCAGATGACCCTTGGCCCATCACATCTGGGGCAGTCAGCATGGGCAGCACAGCCACACCAGACCTGCAGTCAAGCAACTCTGAGGTGGCCAGCATTACTACTCAGAGGCTACAACATAAACAAAAATTAACATTTTCTGGCAGTTTTGGTGATGGTAGTAATGAAAGTGATATCTGTGCAGATGAGATTATTTTATGCCCTTAGTGGATTCTACAAATTACAGTGATATACATTACTCCCTTTAGGCATCGTTGCCTATGTTCAGGCAGCATACCATGTGCAATCCCCAAGGTTGTGGGAGGTCACAATCGAAAACCTCGGTCACTGATAGTGATAATGAAGGGGAATTTGCCGGTACAGAGGAGGAGGTAGGAGGCATGGTGCCTGGGCCACATGGTGTGCTGTGTAGGCAATGGACTGCCTGGTGCTCACTCCACTATGTGCCACCTCCACTCCACTCACTCCGCCACACCTCTTGCCACAGGTCTACCATGTACCACCAGACTGCAAATGGAATTGGAAAAAAACATACAACATTTGTGCCACATCCTTTCAATTTTCATGCCAGCAGAAGTGGTATCCTCTCAGAATGTCTTATCACAAACGAGTCCACAGAAAGTATTTTCAATCATACCTTGACGAGTCCATTATGAGCGTGATCAGTCATCCAGACGAACAATTATTACTGCTACATAATGAACAACACAGAAGTTACAGAACTGTCATGGCTGTGCAGGTGGAAAGATACAACTGTGAGCAAAATGTATTTATTCCCTGGCACTGTTATGTTTATGCCTCATACAAGCAAAGTACTGGGCCACAGACTTACTTCCTCAGTACATCAGTCTTCCATGACCTACTCCCCTGAAACAGATTCACGCTGTTGCTACAAAGCTGCACTTCTCAAGAAAGGAATAGGACCAACAAAAAGACCTACTATACAAAATCCAGTTAGTATTTATGCATCTGAAACAAAAATTCAATGCTTACTTTTATCCCTTCATGGGACGACTGTCATTCATAAAATGTATACTACAGGTCCGCCATCACAAATCCGGCAATTAGTTATTCGGCACTAATTCTGGCTAGCATAATTTCAAATTTCCAGGGTCACCACACCAATCTGCTGGTACTGTTTGGTGGCGCTACTTGCTGCATAAGTCATTCCAATTTCTTTTTCCCCATTTATTGTTTTAACCTGCTTGCTTTTATCCCTAGCCATGGTTCCAATAAAATAAATGCTTCTCATTATGTAAAGCACCTACACAGTACATTATCCATTAAAGATAAGGTGGCTTTGAAGCCACTGTCGGTCGCCATGAACTCAGTCTCATGAAGCAGGAGAATATGCTTTATTACTACGCTAATATCAACACTACAGTTTATTTGCCTATCGCAATTGATCTAATATGACATAATAAACAATATAAATAACATTAATCATGTTAAATACTTCAGGATAAATAATATTTGGCATAACACCGAGCAGTTCAACGGAGGTATGAAGAGGATATGGTATACAAATACCATTCTTCTATCCCTGTCTTGGTGGCTTATATTAGAGAAAATGAAGTGTAGCACAGGGCTGTGATATACACTCGTACTGCACCATAAACATAAAACAAAAAAGTTATTTTCTCTATAAATTATCACACACAGCAGCATATGTGTAGAGAACCTAGGATAACCCAAAAAAAGTCAACATGGCTTATTTTTAGTACCTGGCTTGGGTTAGCCATACATGATTTTTGGTAAATATTCGATTCCCAGCCAGGGTAGAAACATTAGGCGTGTTTCTTGACACCTGTTATCTATGTTTACCCATCAGTAAATGGGTACCTGGGTGTTAGTCGACTAGTGTGGGTGTTATCCTGGGACACTGACCTAATTTTCTTGAAATACTCTGCATAACAAGCGGCATAACGATGGCATCACATAGCGATTTTTCCGCATACCGATTACTTTTATCGCAAAATTTTTGCCGCGCATACCGATTAAAAACCCGCTTACCGATTTTCGTCCGAGACGCGTCCAATGTGCCCTCAGCCAGCCTCACATGTGCCGGCCGTCCCATTGTTTACCAGCCAGCCTCCGCGGTAACATCCAAGCATACACTCGGAATATTTCGTATTATTACAGTGTTTTCGGTGCTGTTTCTGGAAAATAAGTGACCATGGGCCCCAAGAAAGCTTCTAGTGCCAACCCTGTGGTAAAAAGGGTGAGAATTAGTATGGAAATTAAGAAAGATTTTGAAGGGTTTGGGGCTAACCCTGAGAAGCCTATGCCAGTTGTGGAATCCATTGTGCCTACTTCAAAGATTAAGGAAATGTGTGCACAGTGGGTTGAACTGCAAACCTTTATAGATGAAAATCACCCTGACACAGCTGTTGCAAGCCGTGCTGGTGACTATTTCAATGACAATGTTGTGGCCCATTTTAGACAAATCGTAAAGGAACGGGAGGTACAGAGCTCTATGGACAGATTTGTTGTGCGACAGAGGTCCAGTGACTCTCAAGCTGGTCCTAGTGGCATTAAAAGAAGAAGGGAAGTAACCCCGGAAAAGGACTTGCTACCTCAAGTCGTAATGGAAGGGGATTCCCCTTCTAAACAGTAAGAAGATAATGCTCTCCCCTCCTCCCATCCCATCAATCATCACCAGATCTTCAATAAAAGTAAGTGTCATGTAATTGTGCATGCCTTTTTCAGTTTGTGTGTATTAAAATTAACATTTCATGTGGTAAAAAAAAATTTTTTTCATACTTTTGGGCGTCTTGCACGGATTAATTTTATTTCCATTATTTCTTATGGGGAAAATTCATTCGCATAACGATTATTTCGCATAACAATTATCCCTCTTGCACGGATTAAAATCGTTAACCGGGGGTCCACTGTAGTAGTATGTCACTGTCAGCTATGGTCTGTATACCATGTACATGTACGTGTAGTAAATAAAGATATTACAGTGGTCCCTCAATAATTGTCTGGCCTGAAAGTCGTCCATTTCGGAAATAGTTGTGTTATTTCGTCTAAACATTGGCTCGCAAATGGTCCGTTAACTCACTAATCGTCCTTCGTCCGGGACGCGTACTCACGCTCTGAGCCGCCTGGGCCTGCCTTCCCAGCCAGTGTGCCATTGTTTACCAGTGAGGGACGGTCCCCTCACTTGCTCCTACGAAATATTTCATAATATTCCATTGATTTTAGTGCTTGCAAGTGCTAAATAAGCTACCATGGCTCCAAAGAAAGCTTCTAGTGCCAGCCCTTTGGTAAAGAATGTGAGAAACACATATAATTTATGAAAAAAGTTTGTAGAAAAATACAAAGGTGATGGTGGTGGTGGTAGAGTGGAAGCAGTTGTGATAGTGGTTGATGGTGGTAGAGGGTGGTAGTGATGGTGGTAGAAGGTAGTAGTGATGGTGGTAGAAGGTAGTAGTGATGGTGGTAGAAGGTAGTAGTGATGGTGGTAGAAGGTAGTAGTGATGGTGGTAGAAGGTAGTAGTGATGGTGGTAACAGTTGTAATAGTGGTAGAAGGTGGTAGAGGGTTCCTTCTTTAGTGATTCAGCGATTCTACCAATTCCTCCAATGTTGTTAGAGTTATATAGGGCTACAGAAAACATCGCCGCCTCAGCTGCTGCTTCACCACCATTATGGACGGCTGACTCAAAGTGGCCCTTATATACCCAACAACACAACACCTTTCGTGACACACATAATGACTAATTTTATTCATTCTAGAGTATATTCCATGTTTCTATGTTATTAATATTGTGTATTATGTCGTATTAGTTGAATTGTGATAGATAAATAAACCGTAGAGTTGATATTGTCGTATTCTCCAACAATAAACTTGCCATCCCTCCCTCACACAAACAAGTCTCCAATAAGAACATGAGAAAGGAGGAACACTGCAATAGGCCTGTTGGCCCATACTAGGCAGGTCCTTTACAATCCTTCCCACTAAGAACATAACAATGACAGAACACTGCAGGTCTACTGGCCCATACAAGGCAGGTCCTTATCAAAATGACCTCTACCCAAATCTACCCAAGAATTTACTCCCGTACCCAATGACACAAATCAACTCGGCTCCTCCCACTCATATATTTGTCCAATCTCTTCTCAAAGCTACCCAAGGTCCTAGCCTCGATCACCCTACTGGTAAGTGTGATGTTAAATAAGAACATAAGAACTTAAGAAAGTGGGAACACAGCAACAGGCCTGCTGGCCCATACTAGGCAGGTCCTTCACAAATCCAACCCACTAACAGAACAAATGCTACCCAAGCAATAAAATAAGCTCAGGTGCAAGTCCGACTCAAATCCAACCCCTCTCACTCATGTATTTATCCAACCTAAATTTGAAACTACCCAATGTTTTAGCTTCGATCATCTTACTAGGCAGACTGTTCCACTCATCAACTACCACTATTACCAATGTTCATTTATACATTTTATTAGTGCTTTACATTTATTTGGCATTTTTTTCTGCATGTAAATCTATATTTATGCTAGGGAAGTGACCCCTAAAGTGACCTCGAGTCCTTATGGAGGGGGATTCCCCTTCCAAACAATAACCACTCTTCCCTCTCTCCTTCTCCCTGTCTTCCATTCATCAACAACAACCTTCAATAAAGGTAACTGTCATATTGAATGTTCATTCTTTTGTGCATGTAAATCTATCTTTTAGGTAAAAAAAATTTTTTTTTGTTGATACTTCTGGGTGTCTGGAACGAATTATAATTGGATTTACATATTTCTTATGGGGAAAATTGATTCGAAAATCGTTTATTTCGATAATAGTCCCACTTCCAGGAACGGATTAAGGACGATAATTGAGGGACCACTGTATTATTATATTATTTTCTCAGTTGTTTGTTGGGTTATCTTATTCAAACTTGGGCAATGTATGATGGAAAGATACTTCTTCACGTACACCAAAAATGAAAGAAATCAGACCATAAATAGCGGAGTTCACTTCTCAGCCATAAGCGGCTGCTTAGCGGTGTATTTTTGTATGTTTTTTTTGGTCATATTCTCATTTTTTCGGTCTCATTTGATAGAAGGGAAGATATATTACAGAAATAGATATGATTTTGATTGTTTTCATGACGAAAAGTACCTTGAAATAGTGCTCACAGTAGCAAAAATGTTCTGTTCTTTAGCGAAGCTCAAGAGTAAACAAATGACGTCACTGTCCAATACCTGTCTGCCTGCCAGTCTAAATTCCAGTACGAAGTCAAGAATGGCTTGACATTATTTATACAATTACAGTGGACCCCCGCATACCGTACGCAAATCCGCATACCGCTCGCTTTTATCGCAAAAATTTTGCCTCGCATACTGCTCAAAAACCCGCTCACCACTCTTTGTCCGAGACGCGTCCAATGTGCGCCCTTAGCCAGCCTCACATGTGCCGCCGGTGGCATTGTTTACCAGCCAGCCTCTGCGGTAACACCCAAGCATACAATCGGAACATTTCGTATTATTACAGTGTTTTTGGTGATTTTATCTGGAAAATAAGTGACCATGGGCCCCAAGAAAGCTTCTAGTGCCAACCCTACAGCAATAAGGGTGAGAATTACTATAGAGATGAAGAAAAAGATCATTGATAAGTATGAAAGTGAAGTGCGTGTCTCCGAGCTGGCCATGTTGTATAATAAACCCCAATCAACCATTGCTACTATTGGTGGTACAGCTGCTGCTGCTGTTGTAGTACCGTCTGCTGCTGCTGTAGCATCGTCTGCTGCTGCTGTAGCACTGTCAGCTGCTGCTGCTGTTGTACCACCGTCAGCTGCTGCTGCTGTAGTACCGTCTGCTGCTGCTGTAGCATCGTCTGCTGCTGCTGTAGCACTTGTCAGCTGCTGCTGCTGTTGTACCACCGTCAGCTGCTGCTGCTGCTGCTGCTGTAGTACCGTCTGCTGCTGCTGTAGCATTGTCTGCTGCTGCTGTAGCACTGTCAGCTGCTGCTGCTGCTGCTGTAGCACTGTCAGCTGCTGCTGCTGCTGCTGCTGCTGCTGCTGCTGTAGCACCGTTGGTGTGGCTTATTGAGAATACCAAGAAACAATTAACCCCAGAGGATTTGCCACCCAGGATAACCCAAAAAAGTCAGTGTCATCGAAGACTGTCTAACTTGTTTCCACTGGGGTCCTTAATCTTGTCTCCCAGGATGCAACCCACACCAGTCAACTAACACCCAGGTGAACAGGGAAAAATGCCTGGAACTAGTGCTCATATTGGTGAATTTAAAGCCAGCAAAGGTTGGTTTGAGAGATTTAAGAATTGTAGTGGCATACACAGTGTGATAAGGCCTGTTCTGGAAGAAAATGCCAAACAGGACCTACAGTACTCAGGAGGAAAAGGCACTCCCAGGACACAGTGTCTCATCAGTCATTGCTGCATCTTCAATGAAGGTAAGTGTCATTTATTCTTCATTTAGTAGAGTAGTACATGCACAATATATATTGTACATGTACTACTCTACTATTATGCATGTATCCTTCTCTTTCTGTGTAGGAAAATGTATATTTCATGTGGCAAAATTTTTTTTTTCATACTTTTGGGTGTCTTGCACGGATTAATTTGATTTCCATTATTTCTTATGGGGAAAATTCATTCGCATACCTATCATTTCGCATAACAATCAGCCCTCTTGCACGGATTAAAGTCGCTATGCGGGGGTCCACTGTATTACAATAATGCAGCAGTCTGCATAACAGTAAATCTTCTATTTTTTTGTGAATAAAAATTCCAAATGGTAAGAAAGAGTAATACAGTGGACCCTCACCTAACGAACGCATCGCATAACGTTAAATCTGCCTAGCGATACATTTTAATGCAAAAATTTTGCCTAGGCTAGCGCTAAAAAACGCGCTCAACGCAATTCATTCGAGACGCATCCACATACGGCCTGAGCCCACCTCACTTGTTCCGTGGGTGCCAGTGTTTACAAGCCAGCCACCGCGGTCACTTCCAAGCATACAATCGGAACATTTCATATTATCACAGTCTTTTTAGTGATTGCAACTGCAAAGTAAGTCACCATGGGCCCCAAGAAAGCTTCTAGTGTCAATCCTACAGGAAAAAGGGTGAGAATTACTATGGATATGAAGAAAGAGATCATTGCTAAGTATGAAAGTGGAGTGCGTGTCTCCGAGCTGGCCAGGTTGTACACAAAACCCCAATCAACCATCGCTACTACTGTGGCCAAGAAAATGGCAATCAAGGAAGCTGTTCTTGCAAAAGGTGCAACTTTGTTTTCGAAACAGAGATCGCAAGTGATAGAAGATGTTGAGAGACTGTTATTGGTGTGGATAAACAAAAAACAGATAGCAGGAGATAGCATCTCTCAAGCGATCATATGTGAAAAGGCTAGGAAGTTGCATGAGGATTTAATTAGAAAAATGCCTGCAACTAGTGGTGATGTGAGTGAATTTAAGGGCCAGCAAAGGTTGGTTTGAGAGATTTAAGAATCATAGTGGCATACATAGTGATAAGGCATGGTGAGGCTGCCAGTTCGGGCCACAAAGCGGCTGAAAAATATGTGCAGGAATTCAAGGAGTACATAGACAGTGAAGGACTGAAACCTGAAGACGTGTTTAATTGTGACAAAACAGGCCTGTTTTGGAAGAAAATGCCAAGCAGGACCTACATTACTCAGGAGGAAAAGGCACTCCCAGGACATTAGCCTATATAAGACAGGCTTACTCTGTTGATGTGTGCTAATGCTAGTGGTGATTGCAAAGTGAAGCCTTTATTGGTGTATCACTCTGAGACTCCCAGAATGTTCAGGAAAAACAATGTCCTCAAGGCTAATTTGTGTGTGCTGTGGGCGCTGTGGAGGGAAAACACCATGCATTTGCCCCCACTGTGAAAAATTACCTAATTGAAAAGAAATTAGACCTTAAGTGCCTCCTGGTATTAGACAATGCTCCTGGTCATCCTTCAGACGTGGCAGAGCGACTTTCTGCGGAAATGAGCTTCATTAAGGTCAAGTTTTTGCTTCCTAATACCACTCCTCTCCTACAGCCCATGGACCAGCAGGTCATTTCCAACTTCAAGAAACTGTACACAAAAGCTATGTTTGAAAGGTGCTTTGTAGTGACCTCAGAAACTCAACTGACTCTAAGAAAGTTTTGGAGAGACCACTTTAGCATCCTCAATTGTGTAAATATTATAGGTAAGGCTTGGGAGGAAGTGACTAAGAGGACCTTGAACTCTGCTTGGAAGAAACTGTGGCCAGAATGTGTAGACAAAAGGAATTTTGAAGGGTTTGAGGCTAACCCTGGGAATCCTATGCCAGTTGAGGAATCCATTGTGGCATTGGGGAAGTCCTTGGGGTTGGAGGTTAGTGGGGAGGATGTGGAAGAGTTGGTTGAGGAGGACAATGAAGAACTAACCACTGATGAGCTGCTGGATCATCTTCAACAGCAAGAGGCCAGACCTGAGGAAACTGCTCCAGAGGAGGGGATAGAGAAATTGAAGAAGTTGTCTACTTCAAAGATTAAGGAAATGTGTGCAATGTGGCTTAAAGTGCAAACCTTTTTTGATGAAAATCACCCTCACACAGCTATTGCAAGCCATGTTGGCAACCTGTACACTGACAATGTTGTGAAACACTTCAGGAATGTCATAAAGGAACGGGAGGTACAGGCCTCTATGGACAGATATGTTGTGCGACAGAGGTCCAGTGACTCTCAAGCTGGTCCTAGTTTCATTAAAAGAAGAAGGGAAGTAACCCCGGAAAAGGACTTGCCACCTCAAGTCCTAATGGAAGGGGATTCCCCTTCTAAACATTAACACCATCCACAGTCTCCCCTCCTCCCATCCCATCAATCATCATCAGATCTTCAATAAAGGTAAGTGTCATGTAACTGTGCATGTCTTCTTCAGTTTGTGTGTATTAAAATTAATATTTCATGTGGTAATTTTTTTTTTTTGTTCATACTTTGGGGTGTCAGGAACGGATTAATTTGATTTCCATTATTTCTTATGGAGAAAATTAATTCGGCTAACGATAATTTCGCCTAACATTGAGCTCTCAGGAACGGATTAATAGCGTTAGGCGAGGGTCCACTGTATAAGAGAGGCCTGTAGCCGTGACTAATGAACAGAGAAAATGTTATTTAAGTGCCGGGAATGTCTGTATTGTTTATTCTGGACCCTATTTTGAAATTGGCATCTGTTGAAACTTGCGTGAAATCGGCCAAATTGCCAATTTCTTACCACTTTATTGGGTAGTTGAAATAAGTGAATGGGCAGTTTCTTGTACTCAGTTGACAGACTAGAAGTAAATAAGTTTATTCAGGTATACACAAATACAGTTACATTGATTATCATACATATCAGTGTATGTATAGAGAACCTAGGATAACCCAGAAAAGTCAAAGTGACTTATTTCCAGTACCTGGCTTGGGCTTGCCATATATGATTTTTGGTAAATATTTTTTTTTCTCAGTTGTTTGTTGGGCTGTCTTATTGAAACTTGGGCAATGTATGATGGAAAGACGCTTCTTAACGTGCAACAAAAAATAAAAAAGACGGACGATAAATAAGGGTGTTCACTGTTCAGCCATTAGCCGCCTCTTTGCAGTATATTTTCGTATGGTTTTTATGGGTGTATTCTCATTTTTTGGGACTCATTTGATAGAATGGAAGATATATTACAGAAACAGACATGATTTTGAAAGTCAAGTTGGTTAATTTTATTAAGTGTATTCTAACCTAACCACTCTGTAATCCGGCAAACTCAGTAATCAGGCACACTCAGTAATCCGGCACACAACAGGTCCCAATGATGCCGGATTTGTGATGGAGGACCTGTACTAAGTAAATGTAATCGCTTCTGTATAAAACTTTTTGTGTGACTGTCACTGTCTACTCTGGGAGAAACACACTCGACGATACCAGGCAAATGTTGGGCATTTCCAGTGTTGTTCATAAAATGGTGGATTTATTATTATAATCAAAGGGGAGGTGCTAAACCTGTAGGATTATACAGTGCCTGTGGGGGGATGTGGAAGGTATTCAGGCTTAAGTCAGGCAACTGGAGCACAGATCCAATTCCCTAGATCAAGAGCCCCTCACCAGTGTCAAGGAACTTTTCTTGAGGGCTAAGATGATGGAACCATACTTTGGCAAGGGTCATACACTGTTCACAGACAACTGGTATACAAGCCCTATGCTCACTGACTTCATCCATGTGAACAATACCAATGTGTGGAACAGTAAGAAGAAATACAAAACATACCAAGGTTCACCACTGTAGGCAGTGCTGCTAGTGCAGTGCAAGCATTTCATGCCAATGATATCATGGCTCTGATGTGGCAAGACAAACATGTCATTGTGTCAACCATCCAGAAACAAGATGGTACAAAGTGAAATGGGACACCAATGAACCCATTGTGAAGCTAGCTGCTGTCATCAACTATACAAACACTATGTGACTAGTAGACAAGTGTGACATACAAATAGAGTTCACTGATTGTGTGTGTAGGAGTTGCAAGTGGTATATCAAAGAATTTTTTTACCTTGTACATATGCCTTCAATATGTACCAAATAAAGACTGGGAAATAACTTCAATATGCAGAACTCATCCTTAATGTCATAAAGCAGTTACTTAAAAAGTATAATGTCACATCTGTATCTGACCCTCAGCAGCAACCTGTCCCTCATCCACAAATAGGGGAAAGTGCCAGAGCAAATCCTCACTGTCACTTCATCATACAGCCACCATCTACCTAGAAAAAGTAGTATTATAAGATAAGGTGTAGCATATGTCTTCACACCACATGGTGATCCCAACAGCTGAAGGACACGATTCGTGTGTCAGCAATGAGGGGTGGCACACCGTACGACTCCGTGCTTCATGGCGTACAGCCACTCCTCACTTAACAACGGAGATAGGGGCCTAAGACCACGTTGGTAAATGATTTCGTCGCTAATCGAGGAATCACCCCTTACTGACACTTCAAAAGTGTCACCACCCAAAATTAAAACATTCAGTTTTATGTTTGCTGGGAAATTCCTTTCAATCTGTTTATTAACAGTAATACAACATGAAATAGGTCAATGACTTATTTCTGAAATATTCTAGGAAATGCGTGCATAGCTGATTACTTTGGAAACTTTTTTTCGAGAAAATAGCAATTTTTTCAGTCTTTGCATAGGATAAGAGTGATCTAGTTATCCTTCAGGCATGTAACGTTTTCTCGGTCACTTTTTTTTTATCCCTCCCCACCCTTCAATACCTCTCTATGTCATTTTTATTAATTTAGGCTTCTATTATGCTTCTAAGTTATATATGTAATACCTAACATTATTCTGGAATTAACCCTTTCAGGGTCGAGAGGCCCTCTCCTAAACTTGTTCTCGGGGTCGAAAATTTTTCAGGGGGAAATTTTTTTTTTTCTGAAATGATAAGAGAATCAAACTTTTCCCGATCATAAGGACACCAAAAGTATGAAATTTGATGGAAAACTTACAGAATTATGCTCTCACAAAGTTAGCGGTCTTGCCAATGTTTACGCACCGGCGATTCCAACCACTTTCAGCCCTATTTTTGGCCAATTCCTGTGTACTAGTTGACATAAATCATATTTATTTCACTATACATATAACTCCATCTTTTATATCAAATGAATACAAGAAACAACTCATTTACCAATTTCAACTATCCAATAAAGTGGTCAGAAATTAGCAGTTTTGCCAATTTCACACAAATTTCAGAAGATGCCAATTTCCAAATAGGGTCCAGAATAAACAAGAAAGACATTCCTGGCACTAAAATAACAAATTCTCTGTTCGCTAGTCACATCCCTAGGCCCCTCTTATATTTCTTTTGCTTTCCACTTTGAATTTTTATTCTTACAAAAAATAGAAGATTTACTGTTATGCAGACTACTGCATTAGTGTAGAAATGGTATAAATAATATCAGTGTATTTGTGAAAGAATATTAGACTCACCAGTTGACATGTATTGGACGTGTGGCATAATTTGTTTACTTTTGAACTTTGGTAAAAATCGAACATTTCTGCCATTTTCAGCTCAATTTCAAGGTACTTTTCATTGTGAAACCAGTCAAAATTATCTCAATTTCTGTAATATGTCTTCCATTCTATAAAATGATACCAGGAAAACTAGAATACAACCATAAATACCATATGAAAATACAGTGCAAAGTCGCTGTTTTAATCCAAAAACACGGTCAAAGTTTTTTTTCTCATTATGCAATGTGTGCTGCAGGATTTTTTTTATACTGCGCACACTGACCACATAGACCCATTCTTTCATATGCAAGCCTACCAGCTTTCTCTCACTAGATTTGAAGGCGCTAGAATTTAGGCGTACTAGTACGTCAGTAACCCTGGTGCGTAAGCCGTACTAGTACAGTAGGGCCCCCATTTATACGGCGGGTTAGGTTCCAGGCTGTCACCGGAAGGCAGAACGCCATTTTTTGCCATTTATAAATGCATATAAATGCCAGACAACAAGTTTACACTAAGTTATATTAAGTTAGTAATAGAACTAGGCACTAAAAACACACAAAGTAAAATACATTCACAGTAAATTCATTACTTATCTTGAAGTATTTGTAATCTTAATGTAGGGAGAGAGGTGAGTAGTACTTATTTGTAGGAAGTCATGTCCAGGTAGCACTGGCTCCCCGTCTCATACTTAATATACGATATTTAAAACATCCCAGAGAGGTAAAATACACATACAGTACACTCATTATTTACCTTAAAATATGTCTTAATATAGGAAGAGAGGTGAGTAGTATTTATTTGTACAAAGTCAGTGTAGGTAGCCAGTAGGTGTAGTCCGCTTGGGCTACACTTACCGGCTACCTACACTGTGGCCCAGAGCCATATTACTAACATCGACATGCCTTGTTCACAGAATTTAATCATTTCTAACAACTACCTTTAGATGCCATCATAAATGAAGGTAGAAGTAATGAATAATTCCTGGCGAAAATTGTAAACAAAGGCGGAGTGAGGGAGTGGCTGGGCCAAACGCAGATTCTTACACGTTTTCTCTGATGGCTGAACAGAGAAAACATAATGTTGTCCCTCCACCCGGCTACCACACACCTCCACAAGTATTATTATCAGAGCACACCTAAAATATGCAATAAATACCAGACAAATACCAGACAACAAGTTTACACTAACTTATATTAAGTTAGCAACAGAAATAGGCATTAAAAACACAATAAAAGGTAAGATACACAGTACACTTATTGTAGATGAATGGTTCAGAGAACCGACATGTAGATAAATTAGACACATGTGCAACTCTTGGGTATCTTTATTGAGGAAACGTTTCGCCACACAGTGGCTTCATCAGTCCATACAAAGGAGAATCTTGAAGAACAGGAGGAGAATGAGGTAATCAGTCCCTCAACCTTGAGTCGATGTGGTCAGTCCATCAATCTATTCAAGATTGATGGACTGACCACATCGACTCAAGGTTGAGGGACTGATTACCTCATTCTCCTCCTGTTCTTCAAGATTCTCCTTTGTATGGACTGATGAAGCCACTGTGTGGCGAAACGTTTCCTCAATAAAGATACCCAAGAGTTGCACATGTGTCTAATTTAAGTACACTTATTACTTACCTTAAAATATTAATATTAATGTGTGAGAGGTGAGTGGCAGGGTGTTTATTGAATAAAATCAGAATGGCACACCATCATCCTCTAACTTGGCACTTAACCCTTTGAGGGTTTCGGACGTACTAGTATGGCTTACGCACAGGGGTTTTTGACGTACTAGTACGCATAAATTCTAGCGCTGTCAAATCTCGCGGGAAAAGGCTGGTAGGCCTAGATGTGAGAGAATGGGTCTGTGTGGTCGGTATGCGCGGTAGAAAAAAATCTGGGACCCAGTGGTGCATTGTGGGAACGCCATCTTAGTAAACAATGTCCACCATGCCTCGCGGTAAGAAGCTCCTCACTCCTCGGCGAATTGGGACACTTTTGTTCCCCAGTGACAGTTCTAATACAGATGGAAGTGCCAGTGAAGACGAGTTTCAAGGTTTTGGTGAAGTTTTGACCGAAACTAATGATCATATCAGTAATAGTGAGGAAAACCCAGACGGCCCTCAGCCTTCCACCTCTGGTGCTGGGCTGTCTTGCTCACATTCAGTTGTACCAGAATCCAAGAGGAAACTTCTATTTTCCCAAATCCCAGACTCAGATGAGAGCATGTGTGATGATAGTGATAATGAATATGAACTACAAGCTCTTCAAACTAGTTCCAGTAGTGATAGTGAAGTGCAATATTCCCCAGTGAAGCGTCAGTATATACTACGATATATGCGCTCTGGTAGTGTGCCATATGCTATTCCAAGGGGAAGGAGTGCATCTCGGAGTACATCCCGTGGCTGTACAACAGGAACAGACAGTGAAAATGACGATGATACTGTTGCAATTGGGATGGAAAACGTGCGTGGTGGTAGTGGTGCTGGCGGTGAGGCACCAGCAGTGGGCCATGCTGCCACCCACGCTGCTGCCTCAGCTGATCTACAACAAAGGCCACCATCCCCCACCCACCCACCACACCAGCCTCCACAACCACAACCACCTGTCATTGTCCAGTACCCACCCGCAGACTGCACCTGGGATTGGCAGGAAGCTATCAATTTTGTTCCAAATCCCCACCAGTTTGATGACAGCCAGAGTGAAATACGGCCATCTTGTACACTTGGGAACAATGCCACTGAACTGGAATGTTTCGAGTTATTCTTTGACAAACCCCTGATGGAAAGTATTGTCATGGAAAGCAACACATACTACGAGTACACCATGGCAAACACATTACTTTCACCAAAATCACGTCTACACCAGTGGAAGGAGGCAACTGTGGCTGAGATTTATCTTTTCTTTGCCACAATAATGCTTATGCCACATGTGTATAAGCACAAAGTGAAATCATACTGGTCAACAGACCGCCTGATTGCAACCCCAGGCTTCAGTGATATATTGCCAGTGAACTGATTTGTGCTAATGTTACGTATGCTTCACTTCTCAGACAAAACCAGGCCTGACAGAACTGACAGGTTATATAAGATTAGGAATGTGTTTGTGTATCTGAAAGAGAAATTCAGTACGCATTTTTATCCCTTCAGGAAGCTTGCAATTGACGAGTCTTTGATTCTGTTCAAAGGAAGACTCTCTTTCAAGCAGTACATACCAAGCAAGAGGAAACGCTTTGGTATAAAGTTGTTTGTGCTTTGTGATTGCTACAGTGGTCTGGTATGGGATATTATTGTGTACACTGGAAGTTATACATTGCAAAATACCAGGAAGTTATTGGGCATCTCAGGTGATGTGGTTAGAACAATGATAGAACCATACCTTGGTAAGGGGCATATATTATATACAGATAACTGGTACACAAGCCCCTCACTCAGTGATTTTTTGCGAGTGAACTTGACAGATGCGTGTGGCACAGTGTGTGCAAATCGGAAACATATGCCCAGGTTTGACGCTGGCACTCGTAGAGGTGAGGTGCAGGTGTTTGCTGCCAATGACATCATGGCATTTCGGTGGCATGACAAACGAGATGTCACACAGTCATCAGTTCACTCTAATGAAATGGCAGACAGTGGCAGGCAGCATAGAGAGAGCAATGAACCCATTCTAAAACCTGCAGCTGTGATTGATTACACCTTCAACATGCGTTCAGTGGACAAATGTGACATGCAGATTGGGTTTGCTGATTGTGTTCGCAGGAGTTATAAGTGGTACATCAAACTGTTTTTCCATCTTCTGGACATTTCCATGCTCAATGCTTATAATATGTATAAGATGAGGACCAGAAACAAACCACAGTACGGCGAATTCTGTTTGTCTGTCATCAGACAAATAGCATTCAAGTACCAAGGAACAGCACCTGCAATTGACCGCCCACCAAATTATCAACAACTACCTGCTCGTCTGAAGCATGGTGATCACTTCCTGGTAAAACTGCCTGCTACTGCTTTCAAAAAAAAAGGCTCAGAAGAGGTGTTACGTCTGTGCACATACAAAAAAATGGCCACAACAACGCAGAGACGCTCGTTTTATGTGTGAGGAGTGTAAAACACCACTGTGCATGACACCATGTTTCAAAGAGTTCCACAGGCTGCAGAACTTCTAGAAACATTCCCTGTGACTGTATATGTGTATATAAAATATAGAAAAATAGTAATAAACAACATTTCATATCGTTTGTTTGTGTAAATATTTTCTATAAACAAAATAATGACAACAGTGTTTATGCCCTTATTGTGTAGTATTGAAGAAGAAATAACTTACAAAATAATGATCATGTTGGCCTCAGAGGCCATAAAAGTTACTCATAAAAAGAAAAATTGAAAAATAATTGAAAATAGTACATAAAAAAGTAAATAGAAAAATACCGGGTGACGGCAGTCGGCCATGTTACCAGATGTTGTTCAATTTTGGCAAACTTCACGCCTCCATATCTCGGTAAGTATTGACAGTAAAAATTTTTTGTTTAGCCTATAATGTTTAGAAAAAAACTATTTTTTCATTAAAAATAATTTTTATTTTTTTTTTAAATTTGGCTGACCCAGAGAAAGAGTTTCTGAGAGGGCCTGTCGACCCTCAAAGGGTTAAAGCAAGAGGCTTACGATGTCTCTTTTTATTACAGCTAACCTTAGACGCCATCGTCAATGAGAGCCAACTAGTTAACGAAAGAGTAAACGAGAGAGAGAGAACGAGATAGAGTTGAGACAATGTAAGAACACAAACTGAACAGGTAGTGGACGATCACTTGGTCAGGCGAAACAAATGCGTATTAATGTGTGTCTACTTTTAGTTCATTCACGTCCATTTGTAAGAGTTTGTAAAACATTTACCTCAATATTTTTTTTATTTTAATAATAATTACCTCACAATAAAAATATTCTTACATTGTGTACAAGTTAGTTCAGAATAAACAAACAGCAACACACCATTTTTACAGTGAATGAAGATAATAATAATAATAATAATAATAATAATAATAATAATAATTATTATTATTATTTATTATAAAAAGCACTAAACCCACAAGTCGTGAATTGCTATATATAGAGTAAAGGCATACGAAAAGAATATATTTCTACAGTTATCCCCCAGTTTGACTAAAGAAAACGTATTTCTTCCGACACTACCTACACAGCTGCTTTGTAAACAAATCTCATATTTACATCAATTTTTTATTCTGTGAGTGTATGTATCATGTTTATATGCTATGTAATGGATTTCATATATAATTTTGAGGAAAATATCATAGATGGATTAATGAAAATGCCTATATTGATGTAAAATAAAACATTTTGTGTGCCCAAGAGTGATTATTATTACGTAGTACAGTGGGCCCCCGGTTAACGATATTTTTTCATTCCAGAAGTATGTTCAGGTGCCAGTACTGACCGAATTTGTTCCCATAAGGAATATTGTGAAGTAGATTAGTTCATTTCAGACCCCCAAACATACACGTACAAATGCACTTACATAAATACACTTACATAATTGGTCACACTGGGAGGTGATCGTTAAGCGGGGGTCCACTGTATTGGCGTCATGAGTAGAAAGAGACTTAGCGATTTTTATATGTACCTGCACACCACCACAGTGTGAAGTATATTTAGGTACAGGTACATATATGTATAATTATCAGAGTACATATAAAATATGCAGTAACTTTAAAACACTTGAAATTTTGGAAAGTTTCCTGACATAATAGATGTGGTCACGGAAAATGTAAACAAACCGGGTGGGGGCGCCGTATTTGAAAGACCGCTTGCCGTATAGCAAATTTTGGTCATAATTTGACATCGCCATATTAGCGGAACGCTGTAAGGTGAAACGCCGTAAAGCGGGGCCTTACTGTACATCGAAAACCCTGAAAGGGTTAAATACGTATATTAGGAAAAAAATAAAATAAAAGTGACACTCCAACTTGATAACCTTATTTTAATTTGCATAACTCTTACACAACGTATATTACAGAAAACAAAAAAGTAAAATACACATACAAAGAGTTAAGCTTACAGAAAAATACACTAAATTCACCATCTAACATCGTTACAAAGTGGAAGGAGCTAAATGAGAGATGGAGAGGCAAGCAGTACCATTCAGTCTTTGGTGAATAGTTATGCGTGTCGGAGGATAGCCGTGGCACTAAAAAAATGTAGTGTAATTACACTAATATTAGTAATAAAGGTTATGTTACATTTATTCCAAATTAATATCAGTAACACGATAAATACCCTAGAACTGTAATAAAGATGCTGAAATGAATAATATATGCCATATTATGAGGGGGAAGGGCGGGGCCCACCACTCTGGTGTTTACATCAGGGGAAATACTCCTAGATCACTCGTCATAAGAAAAAATGCAAAAAAGCGATAATAATGATAATTTATAATAATTTATGTTACATACCTAATGTTATTCTGGAATAAATATATGTAGATACTGCATGCCTTGGCTTGAATAATTAACCCTTTCAGGGTCCCCAGGCCCTCTCCCAGACTTGTTCTCAGGGTCACCCAAATTTCAAAAAAAAAAAAAATTATTTTTTCTTGTGAGAAGATAGAGAATCTTATCCCGATCATAATGACACCAAAAGTATGAAATTTGATGGAAAACTTACGGAATTATGCTCTCGCGAAGTTAGCGATCTCGATGTTTATGCATCGGCGGATTCGCCCAATTTGAGCCCTATTTTCGGCCAATTCCAGTGTACTAGTCGACAAAAATCATAACTATTTCGCTAGAACTCCATTTTTTCTATCGAATGAGTGCAAGAAACCGCCCATTTCCCAATTTCAACTATCCAATACAGTGGTCAGAATTTAGCAATTTTGCCAATTTCACACAAATTTCAGAAGATGCCAATTTCCAAATAGAGTCCAGAAAAACAAGAAAGACATTCCTGGCACTAAAATAACATTTCCTCTGTTCATTAGTCACGTCCCCATGCCCCTCTTACATTCTTTTGCTTTCCACTTTGAATTTTTATTCTCACAATAAATAGAAGATTTACTGTTATGCAGACTACTGCATTAGTGTAGAAATGGTATAAATAATATCGGCGCACTTGTGAAAGAATATTAGACTCACCAGTTGACGTGTATTGAACACTCAGCATGATTTGTTTACTTTTGAACTTTGTTAAAAATCGAACATTTCTGCTACTTTGAGCTCAATTTCAAGGTACTTTTCATCATTGTAAAACCAGTCAAAATCATCTCAATTTCTGTAATATGTTTTCCCTTCTATAAAATGAGACCAGGAAAAATAGAATACAACAATAAATACCATACGAAAATACAGTGCAAAGTTGCTGTTTTAATCCAAAATCACGGTCCAAGTTTTTTTTCTCATTATGCACTGTGTGCTGCAGGATTTTTTTTTATACAACGCACACTGACCACATAGACCCATTCTTTCATATGTAGGTCTACCAGCTTTCTCTCACTAAATTTGAGGGCGATAGAATTTAGGCGTACTAGTATGTCAAAAACCCTGGTGCGTAAGCCGTACTAGTACGTCCTTTGTTTCTTAGCTCTTCCTTCAGGTGAAGTCAATACAGTGGACCCCCGGTTTAGGATATTATTTCATTCCAGAAGTATGTTCAGGTGCCAGTACTGACCGAATTTGTTCCCATAAGGAATATTGTGAATTAGATTAGTCCATTTCAGACCCCCAAACATACACATACAAACGCACTTACATAAATACACTTACATAATTGGTCGCATTGGGAGCTGATCGTAAACCAGGGGTCCACTGTATCTTCCTTTCACAGACATCTTGTACTATGGGATGCACAATGAAGTGCAAATTTGTACAAATATGCAGTCTTGGAGACAGTGAAAGCTAATATGCTGAGTGACTGTAGGAAGGAGACCGAGATACTTGATGCTGAGACGCTGCACTGCCAATATGTCATACGTATTTTGTACAGGTTTGGTATCTGACATTTAAACCACGCCAGAGCAATTGTTATTATTACCATCCACATACCTTGTTCACTGAGTTTAATCATTTGCTAAGCTGCCACGAGACAGAGAAAGTAATAATAATAAAAATTAATAAAAATAATAATAATAATAATTGCTCTGGAGTGCTTTAGATGTCAGCTACCAAACCTATACGAAATATGTGACATATAAAGCGCCCAGAGTGATTATTAATACATACTTTATTATTAATTATATTATTATTATTACATTAAGTTCCAAGCTACTGCCAGAAAGCAGAACACCATTTTTTCTGCTTATAAATGAATATAAATGCCAGATAAGTTTACACTAACATATATAAAGTTAACACTCCCATTCTCATGTAACATCATTTTGAGAAGAAATGATGCTCCGAGTGAAGGCAATGGAAATAAGTCACTCTGACTTTTTTGGGTTATCCTAGGTTCTCTACACATATGTTGTTATGTATGATAATCTATGTAACTGTACTTGTGTATACCTGAATAAACTTACATACATACGAAAGGAATAATTTTCTACAGTTACCCCCAGTAACACATTTTCTCTTATGTTAGATTAGAGAAAATGTTATTCTTGGCATCACTTGTACAAGTTATCTGGCTATCACATCTCATATTTATGTTCATTTATTCTATTGTAGGGTGTATTTATCATCTTTTCATGTTATGTATCGTGTTTATTATATAATTTTGAAAAAATATCATGGATGGATTAATGAAAATGTGTATATTAACGTAATATACAACATTTAATGAGACTCGGTGATTATTATTATTATTATTATTATCATTTCTAATATGGCGTCACTTGTGCAAGTCGTCTGCTACCACATCTCATATTTATGTTTATTTAATCTATTGTGGGGTGTATTTATAATCTTTTTATGTTATGTATCGTGTTTATTATATAATTTTGAAAAAATATCATAGATGGATTAATGAAAATGTGTATTTAACGTAATATACGACATTTAAATGAGACTCGATGATTATTAATATCATTACTAATATGACATCTGGAGACATAAGACACTCTTACTGATTTTAATGTGTACCTGCATGCCAGCACAGTATGTAAGTTTATTTAAGTACAGGTATACATAAGTATAATTATCAGAGTATATATAAAATATGAAATAACTTTTAAAAACATGAAATTTTGGAGTTTCCAGACAAAATGGAGAGACAGTGCTTACTGAGCTCATGAAGAATGTAAACAAACAGGGTGGGGCGCGGTGACCGTATTAGAAAGTCAGGTGGGGGGAGCCGTATAGCGAGTTTTGGTCATAATTTGAAATGACCGTATTAGCGGAACGCCGTAAAGCGGGGCCCTGCTGTATTTCTTATGGGGAAAATTAACTTGACTAACTATTATTTTGACTAACGATGAGCTCTCAGGAACGGATTAATAGCGTCAGTCGAGGGTCCACTGTATATGTAGACATCTTGTTCTTGTTCTTGTTCAGACCAGAGCTTTGGTGAGATGGGGAAGGAAGAAGGATGGGTAAGGATGGAAATATTGGAAACGGATGGGAGGGGGGTGAGAGGTAGGATATAAAGGTAAGTGGCCCAACCACTTTGGTGCAATTTAAAAAGTGTACGTGAAATGATAATATATTTAATTAAGGGGTATAAGACTAACCCATCAAAGTCACATAGATATAACAGATTTATAAGTACATGACTCTGAATTGGTAGTAATTATACAAGTTGCAATTGCTTTTTTTTTTTTTTTTTTTTTTTTGCGATTGCACAACGATGTTTATGCGACAAGGAAGGCATAATTTTCTGGCCAGTTTATAAATTTCGTGACAATGGCTTCTTACAGGTGGTGTCCAGCTATAGTAAATACCATAATTTTTACATTAGAAAGTTATATATGATGTCTCCCTAATTGGGGGCAATGATTTTCTCAGTATACATAGAAGGGTTCTGGTGGCACCCAATCCTCTTCATCAGGGAGGTTGCTCAATATCATGGGTCGTGGGTAATCATCTTTATGAATAAAGCGACGGACCCTTTGTGGGAGAGTCATTCGTTGAGTCCTGTGAGGAGGAGTAGTGATAGTATAATCCGTGGTATTTACCACCTGTATAGGATGTTCTCTATCTGGCATGTATAGTTCTTGCATTGTATAAAGTTGTTTCTTTTTTAAGGTGTCAAGGCGTACATTCATGGCAGTAATATCTTCTTGTATGTGTAAATCTGCCATTTTAACTCTATCTCTCCTACTGGTATTGGTGATGAAGCAAAGAGCTCCATTCTGGACCCTTTGTAACCGGAGCATGTTGGTCTTTGTTGTTAATGACATTGGGACACAAGGGTATTCGAGTATTGGTCTTATTATCATTTTATACAGATGTTTTTTGACATGTTGAGGGGCTTGATTGAATCGAAGAGTCTGCTAAGACCGGCTTTGGCTATGTTGATCTTTTTAGTTACATGAGATGTTGAATGGAGCAGCCTGTCGATTTCATATCCCAAAATCTTGTTAGGGTTTCTAATGGCTACAGGTGTACCTCTGATGGAGATACCTCCTTTATCTTCAATTGTTGATGCAAAACATCCTATCGTGCTAACAAGGACCTTGTCAGGATTAGTTGTAATTCTCCATTTCTTTTCCCAATTAGATGTTCGACGAAGTTCAATATTCATTTTCTCTATGACTCTCTTGTACTTGTATTTTCCTGTTACCGGAGTTGATGAGACGACATGAATAACATCATCTGCAAACTGTGTGACAATTGTGTCATTAAACTCTGGTTGAGGAAGGTCATTCACATAAATGTTGAACAGGAGTGGACTGAGACAGGATCCTTGCGGGACACCAGCTGTCGGTATAAAAGGCTCTGTCGACCTGCCATGAAAGGTGGGAATGATTTTTCTTTGAGTTAAGAAATTATATATTAATCTGAGAAAAGTCCAGTTATGGTCTGGTAGGTCAATGAGTTTGTATATAAGGCCATCATGCCATAAGCTATTAAAAGCTTGATGAACATCTCTGGTGGCAATTAAGGCAAGATTGCCCTGATGTTTTAGACTTGCTACAGTATCGAAAATAACATTTATTGCATGATTGGTACCTCTATGTGTTCTAAAGCCAAATTGTTTTTCAGTAAAAAAGTGATTAAACTCCATATAGTAGTTCAATCTGTTGGAAATGACTTTCTCAAGAACTTTTCCTGACTTCAAGTAAAGATATAGGTCTATAGTTCCCAGGTTGGTGGATGTCTTTATTGGGCTTACCAAGAAAGATCATCTTAGCAGTCTTATTAAAAACAACTGGAAAATGTCCTGAGGCCAAGATGGCATTAAAGATATTTACCAAAGACTGTTTACAATTTCTAGGTAGGTACTTTATTTGTTTCATTGTTATTCCAGAGAGGCCAGGTGCTCTATTTCTCATTCTTCCAATAACCTGACTTATCTCTAGTAATGTAATAGGTCTAGTAAGCGGGTGGGTATCTTCAAGAGATGAAGTATCGATGGAAGGTAGTGGTTGTAGATCATCCAAGTTCTCATCTCTCCATTCATTTACCAACTGATAATGATTATTGTTAAATTGACGACTTATTATGGGAGAGAATTTTCTCCCATACATCACCCATCAAATTAGCCTGGTCCTGTGGATCGTCAAGTTTAATTTCAACATCTTCATCATCCTCATCAGTGAAGGTATGAACTAGGTAGTTAGGAGCCTTGTGCTTTGCCCCTAAAAGTTGTCGGATCTTACTCCAAAATTTTGCTGGTTCACGTTGATACTGATTAGCTTGAAGAACTAGAAATTTCCATATGTCCCGTTTGTGATGACTAATCATGTTAATTAATTCGTGCTTTATTCGGTGCAGTGTAGCTGCTGGTGGTTGTTGCGTTTGAAGATGCCTTCGACATTCTGCTTGATAATTTCGTAAATTGTCTCTAATTTCCCTAGTAGGTTTATATTGTTGGTATATCTTTGTGGAAGCTAATTGACAAGTTGCATTAGTAGCTTCAATTATTCGATTATGCAGGGACCTGATTGCATCATCAATTGCATTGGAAGGTAGATTTTCCAATGACACAATTTCATCATCGCCCAGATATGCCCTGAAGGGGTCAAATCCTAGGGTGTTAAGATTGGGTTTAGGTGGTACAGATATTCTAAATGGAGAAGTTTGTAGTTGTATTATAACAGGGATATGGTCAGATCCAACATGTCCACCAGGAGATATACGACAGTGAAAGATGTCACAGTCCCTGTTTGTCAGTACTATATCAGGTGTCCCTGGATGAGGTCCAATGTACGATTTAAAGAATGGGCCTTGAAATGACAGGTTTCTAGCTGTCATGATATTAACCCTTTCAGGGTCCAAGGCCAAAATCTTAAGTCACGCACCAGTGTCCAAGAATTTAAAAAAAAAAAATTGTTATTTTTTCTTATGAAATCGTAGAGAATCTTTTTGTGAAGGTAATAAAACAAAAAGTACGAAATTTGGTGGAAAATTGACGAAATTATGCTCTCGCGAATTTTGATGTGTCAGCGATATTTACGAATCGGCGATTTTGCAGACTTTGACTCCCATTTTAGGCCAATTACATTATTCCAATCAACCAAATTCTTAGCTATTTCACTAGTATTACTTCTATTCTATCGATTGAGCACAAGAAATCGCCAAGTCAACTGTTTCAACTACAAAATAAAGTGATCGGAAATTGTTAATTTGGCCAATTTAACACAAAGTTCAAAATATTCCAATTTCAAAATAGGGTCCAGAATAAACAATGTAGGTATTCCTGGAACTAAACTAACATTTCCTCTGTTCATTAGTTACATTTTGAGGCTTTACAAATAAATTCCATTTTGATTTTTTATTCACACCAAAAAATAGAAGATTTACTGTTATGCAATACTGTAATAATTGTATAAATATCATCACCATATTTGTGAATGTATATTAGACCCACCAGCTGACGTGTATTAGACGTGTGAGGTCGTTTGTTTACTCTTGAATATCGGCAAAAATTTAACATTTCCGCTACTTTGAGCTCAGTTTCAAGCCATTTCCAGTGCTAAAACCAATCAAAATCATCTCTATTTCTGTAATATGTCTTCCATTCTATCAAATGAGACCAAGAAATCGCAAATACAACTATAAAAAACATACGAAAAAACACTGCAAAGTCGCTGTTTTAATCGAAAAATCATGATTTCAGTTTTTTTCTCTCATTATACACAGTGTGCTGCAGGATCTGTTTTATGTGGTGCACACATACCACATAGATGTATTCTCTCATATCTAGGCCCAAATGTACCACTCAGAGTTTATCAGAGTGAGCTGAGCTCATGGCGTAGATCTACGGTTTGGACACTCACCGTAAAGCCGTAGATCTACGGGACGGACCCTGAAAGGGTTAAAGAGTTGTTTTCCTTTTAAGTCACCCAGTGGAATACCCGCTTCACAGTTGAAGAGGGCAGGGTGATGAGCATTAAAATCTCCCGCTAGAATTGTTGGAATATTCCTGCTTAATATCCTATGTAGAGGAATTGACTCTATATATTGTTGTCTCGGGGGAAAATATCCAGTTACTATCAATAGTTGTCCATGAGACATTGTCATTTCTATTGCAAGAATGTTATCTTGTAGACAACAGTAAGTGACCGAGGCAGGTGTACATATTCACCTGCCAGTGCGTCATGTATGTTTGTGACAATATGATTACTATTTCCCTACTTACTGTGTGTCCGAACAACAATTGGCTATGAAATCAAAGTATCTACTATTAAACATAATTATCATGCCATTGCCAACTTTGCAGCCTTCCATCTCGTTAAATACCGACCCTTAAAAAATATATAATTTTCCAAGGGTTTTTTTTTTTTTTTTCAAAATATTCAGAGGGATAGCAGTAAAATGTAGATCAACGGTTGGACACTTAAAGGGTTAAAATGCAACCACCAGTTATCAAAAAACAATTTAGGTTTGGATTAGATTAGGACAGATTGTGTTAAGTTAGTGCTTGTTGACAGTTTCAGTAAATGTAAGTGCAAGAGAACTTTTTTCTAGTAGTAAAATATCAAACTTCTCCTGACAAATCATCACTTTGGTAACATTGATGAGATCACTTCCTTTCCATATAGCTGTATGATCTTCCAACAGTTTACTACATAAGTAGCTTTCAGAAATCTAAGTGACAGAAGCAATTTCAGAGAAATAACAGGAACCTAGGAAGACTAAATGGAAATTTAATAAGACCAAATGGGAATTTAGTAGATTAAATACGTAGCTGGTTAATCCTACGATTGTTTCGGTTGTGTATATACGTCTTACGGGCCAATGTGTTTGACGTATATACACTCAAAAATTCTAGCGGCTTCAAATCAAGCAGGAGAAAGCTGGTAGGCCCACATGTGAGAGAATGGGTCTGTGTGGTCAGTGTGCACACTATAAAAAAAAAAAATCCTGCAGCACGTAGTGCATGAGAAAAAAAAAAACTCCGACCATGTTTTTGGATTAAAACGCCGACTTTGAGGTGTATTTTCATATTGTATTTATGGTTGTATTCTTGTTTCCTTGGTCTCATTTGATAGAATGGAAAACATATTGTAGAAATAGAAGTGATTTTGATTGGTTTTACTATGAAAAGGATCTTGAAATGGAGCTCAGTGGCAGAAATGTTCGATTTTTGATGTTCAACAGTAAACAAATGTCATTGTCCAATAAATGCCCAACTAGCCATTCTAATATGCAGTCACAAATGGGTTGGCGTTATTTATACAATTATTACAACATTGCGGTAGTCTGCATAACAGTAAATCTTCTATTTTTTGTGTAAATAAAAATTCAAAATAGAAAGCAAGAAAATGTTATTTTAGTGCCAGGAATGTCTGCAGTGTTCATTCTGAACCCTATTTTGAAACTGACATATTTTATTTTAATTTGCATGAAAGTGGCCAAATTGCCAATTTCTGACCACTTTATTGGGTAGCTGAAATCACTAAATGTGCGGTTTCTTGTACTCAATCGATAGAACAAATGGAGTTCTAAAGAAATATCTATGAGTTTTATCAACTAGAACAATGGAATTGGCCGAAAATAGGGCTCAAAGTGGGCAAAATCACCGATGCGTAAATGTCGCCGAGGTTGCTAACTTCGTAAGAGTGTAATTCCATAAGTTTTTCACCAAATTTCGTACTTTTGGTGTCATTATCATCAGGAAAAGATTCTCTATCAATTCATAAGAAAAAATCATTTTTTTTTTTTTCAAATATTTTGCAATGCCAGGAAACACTTCAGGATTTGGGTTTAGTTGGGAATAAACCTTTTAAAAAACAAAATTCTGATAAATTTGCATTTACAGTTTAAGAGCCGTTAGTCTATGCAATCACTCAAGATGAACTAGGGTGCTAACAGATTTCTTGCAGTCACCAACTTTTCAAATTGACATCAGCAAGTTATACAGGCGGGTGGTTCGATAAATTGTTAAAGTACTGCATAGAATAAAAAGGCACAAAACCGTGACTGGAACAATACACAAATAACCTGCTCATAGGAGAATGAAACACTGTCCTAAGTTTCATTCTCCTACATGCAGGTTGTGTATGTAAAAGAGCATAAGCATGAGCTATCCAATAACAATATAAGTTTCAATTAGGTTAATGCTTTATGATAGGGTTACTAAATTACTAAATGTATATATGGAAGAAACAGGGGCTTTCTATATAGTATGCCAATGATGTCTGCCAAGTCTATAATAGCTGTAAGATGTACTTGTATAAATAACTCCTCACTAGTAAGGAAATAATAGACAGACAAGAGGAAGACCTTGTGAATGTACAGAATGTACACAAGATCACTGGCATTCCACTAATGACGGCTAACCAAGAAAGAACTCGGTTAATACTGAATTTTGGGCCTTTAAATTCATCTTTTATTTTCATTTCTGTAACATTCTTTCTATAGCCTAGCAAGAGGTTATTTCTTGTGAAAACTGTTTTGGGAGGAGTATACTGTGGATGGGGTTTTTGGGGTCAATGCCCCCAAGGCCTGGTCCATGACCAGACCTCACAGTGGGTCAGGGCCTGATCAACCACGCTGTACTGCTGGCTGCATGTAAACCAACGTATGACAATGACAATGTTTATTTCCTTGTAAAGCTTACAATGTGTGGTTTACATGTTATAAAGTATTAATTACAAAGAAGGCCACTAACATGCCTAGCCATTTCAAACCACAGCCCAGCTTATTAGGTACTGACTTTAGGTGCCTGTCCAGCTCCTCCTCGAAGACAACCAGGGGTCTATTGGTAATCCCCCTTATGTAGGCTGGGAGCCAGTTGAACGGTCTTGGGCCCCCTGATACTTATTACGTTGTCTCTTAGCGTACTTGTGATGCCCGTGCTTTTCATTGAGGGGATGTTGCACCTCCTGCCGAGTCTCTTGCTCTCACAGGGAGTAATTTTTGTGTAAAGATTCAGAACTAGTCCCTCTAGAATTCTCCAGGTGTATATTATCATGCATCTTTCTTGCCTGCATTCCAGGGAGTACAAATCAAGGAACTTCAACTATTCCCATTAATTTATATTCTTTACTGTACTTATACATGCCATGAAAGTTCTCTATATTCCTCAGGTCTGCAATTTCACCTGCCTTGAAAGATGTTGTTAGTGTACAGCAATATTCCAGCCTAGAGAGAACAAGCAATTTGAAGAGAATCATCATGAGCTTGGGATCTCTAATTTTGAAGGCTCTTCATTATCCATCCTATCATTTTCCTAGCAGATGTGGTTGATACACTGTCGTGATCCTTGAAAGTGAGATTCTCTGATATTATCACTCCCACATCCTTCACATTAGTTTTTCAGTCTACTGTGTGGTTGGAATTTGTTTTATACTCCAATCCAGTTTTTATTTCAAGTTTGCCATAGCAGAATAATTTTAGTTAGTCTTAACTGAACTTCATATTGTTTTCTGTTGCAACAGAACACACAGGCATAACACAAGACAAAATTCTCTTCAACACTCCCTGTACCAAACAACCTATGCAAAAACTCAATGCCTATAAAAGGCCCTAAGACCTAGAATTCATTGCCAGAATCATGGAAAGGCCCCCATCTGCCAATCAATTTAGAGCTACGTATTGTTAAAAAGCACCTTGTCTCCTTAACGTAACTAAACCAACACTATACTATACCAAACATAAGCAGCTCAACCAACCCTTATTCCTATACTTACAGCCTTCGTCAAACTCCCACAGAAAATTAATTACTCATCTTGTTCCATTATACTGTACTCCCACAGGAACTTCCTGTAAATCTGCTATCTTTCAATCATCCCATAAACTGAAGTCAGTTTGAAACTGACCAAGAACTCCCACTTATCTGAAGACCACTGAATCAATCTGAAGTATTAATCCATATTTAAAATTTTACTAGTATTGTTTATTTATCTACCTCTCATTTTTTGTACATTTAAAAACTCTACTAAATAACCCAGGTCTAGTTCTAAAGTAGTCTAAGCATTAGGATTAGCATACAGTGCATTTCAGGCAGACTAGTGGCTTTCTTTTTGTGCCTAGCAATATTTTATTACATGTAAACTGCATTACATGTATAGTGAAGAAATTTATCATTACTATTCTTAAGTTGCCGAACCTGCCACCTGGATAACCTGTAGTTATCCGAATGAAAACCCAGTGACTGCCAGATAACAAACTGGCAAGTAGTCACTGAAGTGAATAAATACTCTGGAGTTTTAAAAATGGGCTACACAAATAATAGTAGCAATGGTTGGGTGTGAATATGACCTACTTAGCCTGAGCCAGTCATTCTATTTTTGTGTTCTATTATGTTCTATCTTACCCAGGGAAGATATCCCATTTTCGCAGCCAGGATAGAATACTTGGTTGCGACTATTAGCCAAGTTAGTACTAGAGTATACCCCAATAAAAACACGTCAACAGGGGGCTGTCTCCTCTTTCCCACGATGCTATCCACACCAGTCACTAAACACCCAGGTAACTACTTTCTGCTAGGTAAATAAGGGAAATACGTTTAGCGTAGAATGTCATCGCTATTTGTGCTGGGGATCGAACCCCGGTCCCTCAGTGCGAGCTGAGGCGACTACTTTACAAGACCTGACAAACCTAAAGTTTTTCTATAAAGGTAACACTAACACACATATTCCTCATTGCAAAGGCACTCAGTTTAAGAGGTATATCACACATGACTAAAAACTCTGATTTTAAAAATCACAATTCTTCAGCTTACTACTGGACTGAGCTCCACTTACTTCTTAAACCAACGTAACCTAACGTCTTCGCTTAAGGTGAGTAACAGAACGTATTTCTGTTAATGATAACATTCTGAATAATGTTGTCATGAAATATTATCCATCGTAGTCAGAATCTTAACACTGACAAGCTAAGTACTCCACAGAATTACGAAGAAAATACTGTTTTTCTCACAGTAACAGTCATATTCCACGTGAACAATACTGCAAGACTATTCACTAGGTTATGGACCACCATATTATATAGTATAAGGTAATACGTCTTGCATCCTTGCAATCCTGGCTGGCAATTCCCAGCAGAAAGCTTCAGCAGCTCCAAGATGGCGTCACTCACCCAGCCAAGCTGCGCGTCATCCAATTAGATTATCATTAAAATTGTCGATACCAGAGTATAATTAACTCCATTAACTACCCACACACAACACTGGAAACACTGAGAATACACAATGATGAATATATTCATGTAACTCGTTTTACTTACATGAATATCACGATATAAGAGAGAACATTGTATATCTCGCTGGGGTTGGCGTTGACTGCTCCTCTCCCGACTGATGCCGCTCAGGCTGCCTCATCCTGATTGGTCCGTCTCAGAGGTGCCTCTCATCTATACTTTCCTTTATATCAACGCAACCATCAACATTCCTTACTAATTCCAGATATGTAACGCCCCGAGACAAAATTTTAAAGCCTCCGAACACTTTAATTTTCCTGTAGGTGACCAAATGAGCCCAAATATTAGTAAAATGTATAGCTTCGCCAGTTAGGACCTTTGTCAGGGGAGGAAAGTTTCTCATTGGCCAGTCTTCCCACCTCCTCTAGCGGGCTCTACAAATATTAGGAAAAATCAATACACCCGTTACTCTCCTTTCCAAAGCTCTTTTAAAACATTTAATATAAAAACTAAGTTGTAAAAATATTAAACAAAAAAGAAATACATAAAAATTCACTAAGCAAGAGTTACAGTAAACTCAAAGTAAAACAGATATTGCTAAGCTCATGATTATAAAATAATACCTATATCCTAGTTCAGGTAACACACATGATACACAGTGGAAAAAAAATAAAAAAATTCTTACAAGTGCTGAAATATTACCCAATCATCCACATTCTCAAATGCAAAAATTCCACTGTCTCAGGGAGAAATTCTAATATTTTTCTTCGAAGTCTTTTTTTTATCTGCTTGTCCGAGGCTATGGGTCCCCACAGCTTGCACTGTTATGATAATTCCACTTTTGAACTCTTACCATGTACCGTGCAAAAGTTCCAAACGCATTTATACCCTATTTATTGCAGATTATTCTGTCTAGCTTTTACTTAGTAACTCTGTGTATTTTAGGGTACACAGCTGCTTTATTTGAATAATTTATTCCTTTCATAGTTGTTATATATTTTTTAGAACTCTTGCAGTTTTGTACTCACAGTAACTATCGCAATATATATACACCGAGAGGCATATTTCTCTAAGTGCATATATGCTGACAGTTTACTTTCATCCCTATTGTAGATGATTAAAATATTCTTCTCTGGTGGTGAAAAGGTTACTTGCAGCCTTAATTAATGACCTTAGTGTTGTCGATAGGCTTTAAACCCACATTAACCAACTATCCATTTATTATCATATAAAATAATTTTTATTACTATTATTATTAGAGCCACATCATTAGATAACTCTAACTCTTCTTTATCCTGGGTGGATAACCCTCCGGGGTTAAAAATCCGAACGAAATCTTATCTTATCTTATCAATAATTCCTTACTAATCCATTGTAGTCCATTAATACTTTTATTGATTCTGAATCAAGTCTCTTTTCTGAACTCTAAAATACGTATTCAATTTATTCTTTTATTGCACATTATGACTTCTTAAGCAACGCTAAGAATATTTGGTTAAAGAACTACTGTTAGATTCCTAACCAAACAGTAACAGCTTGGCTGATCAAGCTCTGATAAACCGCAAGGCCTGGACATTGACCGGGCCGCGGGGGCGTTGACCCCTGAAACACCCTCCAGATATACACTATGACATCGTTTCGCTTCTAGAGCAGCTGAATGCAAGCTTAACTTTTCTTGTACAAGAATGGTATACAGTACCGACAAGAAGTATTACACACATGTGCAACGTCTGGGTATATTTATTTGTAGACGTCTGCAAATAAACATACCCAGATATTGGATATGTGTAATTCTTCATCTTGTTGGTACTGTATACCATTCTTGTACAATTTGTCAGACACACGGGACGAGGACCAGGCAGAACTACAAAGGGATCTGGACAGGCTGCAGACCTGGTCCAGCAACTGGCACCTGGAGTTCAACCCCACCAAGTGCAGTCATGAAGATTGGGGAACGGCAAAGAAAACCACTGACGAAGAAAAGTCTAGGGAGCCAGAGACTACAAACCTCACTCAAGGAAAAAGATATTGGGGTGAGTATAACATCAGGCACATCTCCTGAGGCGCACATCAACCAAACAACTGCTGCAGCATACGGGCGCCTGGCAAACCTAAGAACAGCATTCCAACATCTTAATAAGGAATCGTTCAGGACCCTGTACACTGTGTACGTTAGGTCCATATTGGAGTATGCAGCACCAGTTTAGAACCCACACCTAGCCAATCATGTAATGAAACTATAGAACGTGCAAAGGTTTGCAACAAGATTAGTCCCGGAGCTAAGGGGTATGTCCCACGAGGAAAGGTTAAGGGAAATCGACCTGACGGCACTGGAAGACAGGAGAGATAGGGAGGATATGATAAAGACAAATAAAATGCTGAGAGGAGTCGACAAGGTGGACAGACAGGATGTTCCAGAGATGGTGCACAGAAACAAGGGGTCACATTTGGAAGCTAAAGATTCATATGAATCACAGGGATGTTAGGAAGTATTTCTTCAGTCACAGAGATGTCAGGAAGTGGAATAGTCTGGGAAGTGATGTGGTGGAGGCAGGATCCATACATAGCTTTAAGAAGAGGTATGATAAAGCTCATGAAGCAGGAAGAGTGACCTAGCATCGACTAGTGAAGAGTATGGGCCAGGAGCTGTGACTCGACCCCTGCAACCACAACTAGGTGAGTATAGCAACATCGTAGAATCTTGTTACATTAGACATTTCCACAACTTACTTGCCTATTCCTGGCCCCTCCCTTGAGTATGATCTACTTCTACTGGGGACTCCCGCCTACCAGTGATATTAGGACTCTTTATTGAGCTAAGGAAAGCTTTTGATACAGCAGATCACGGCATCCTACTCCAAAAAATTCACCATTACGGTATGAGGCCACGCACTTATATATTTTAAATCCTACCTTACTAAGAGGTATCAATACGTCACCATTAAGGACACAACCTCATCTACACGACCACTTGATACTGGAGTGCCACAGGGAAGTGTCCTTGGTCCCCTGCTCCTCCTCTTGTATATCAATGATCTTCCCAACGTATCACAATACCTGATACCAATTCTCTTTGCTGACGACACGACTTATGTCATCTCCCACCCAAATCTTGCCTCACTCAACACCATTGTTAATGAAAAGCTACAAAAAATATCAACCTTGATGATTGCCAATAAACTTACACTTAATACTGACAAAACGTTCTATATTATGTTTGGTAACAGGACAGGTGCTGCACAACTGTACTTTATGACTGACAACACTCTTATTGCTAAACAATGAGGGTAAATTCTTGCGCCTATACCTTGACGGCAACCTGAATTTCAGCACCCATATCCAACGCATAGCAAAAAAGGTATGCAAAACGATTGGGATCCTCTCTAAGATACGTTACTATGTAGCGCGATCAGCCCTACTCACACTATACTGTTCACTCATCTATCCCTACCTCCCCTATGCCATTTGTACCTGGGGATCAACAGCAGCAACACACCTATAACCAATAATAACCCAACAAAGAGCCGCAATAAGAATTATCACGCAATCCAGTCTCAGGCAACCCCCCACACTCTTTAGACCTAAACTTACTCACTGTACAAAACATCCACACTTACTACTGTGAAAACTACATTTACAGAACCATAAATTCCAATATTAACCCTGAACTAAAACACCTTCTTGATAGTTGTGACAGGACCCATAGACACAATACCAGACACAAAAATCTCTATGACATTCCCCGTGTCCAGCTAAATCTATACAAACGTTCAATGTACATTAAAGGGCCTAAAATCTGCAACTTCCTGCCTGAAAACTCTAGGACTGCTGACTCAACCATCATTTTCAAAACTACCGTCAAAAAAATCATATCTCCCTAACACACTCCAAACTACATGAAAAACCATCCATACATGCACACACGCACACATCCTCCTCATTTACATCTACACTGACCCAAATGACTGTAAACATAAAATTCCAAATATAGCTATTGCCTAATAAATCTCAAGCTAGTCCTAAGTTTGCCTGAGATACTCCAATATAGGAGCTTTAATAGAAACTATGTATCATGACAAGATAAAACCATTCTCATTACTAATTTAACAAATTGTTATATTCTTAAATGTGCTGAACTACCTCAATATTGTAAATCCATCTAATCATTTGTAATTTGTAATACAGAGTTAGAATTATTATTAGTCTTCCCGAAATGCCAAGGCATGCCAGGCATGCTAGTAGCCATGTTTGTAATTATTGTTTCATAATATGTAAATTACCCACTGTAATCTTTAAAGAGAAATAAACATCTGAATTTGAATGACTTTGTTGCACGTCCCTCATCTGATGCCTGTATAAAAGCGCTAATCTTCCTGCCTGTGCTTGATTCTTCAGGACTATGGTGCTCTTCACTAATTCCAAGGCTGAGGAACTGATTACATCTTTTACATATGGTTCTAGTCTTCACGTAATGTCCTTGAATTGTACTGATAAAGCCACTGGATGGCGGAACGTCTGCAGATAAAGATACCCAGAAGTTGCACTAACTTTTTTTAGTCATACAGACTTGATCAACAGGACGGCGGAACTATAATCTACTACACTAGTTACATGAATGGTATTAATTCAATGTTTACCAAAGACAAATTTGAGGAATATTTATTTAGCTCAATTTATAACCAAAAACTTTAAAAAACTAATCGTAATAAGAGGTTTCCCCAGATTGTTGCATATAAAAACAACCAAATTTGGTCATATCTCAAATAACAATAATATAAAAAACAATACTTAGTAATTGCTAGAAACTTGAACATCAACTTCATTCGTTCAGAAGACCCGTAATTAGCTGGTTTCTGAGACAACTTGTATAACTGTTTACTAAAGCTATCAGTAATTAAACTATCAAGAATTACTGAGACAACCTGGAGTTTACCTGGAGAGAGTTTCGGGGGTCAACGCCCCCGCGGCCCGGTCTGTGACCAGGCCTCCTGGTGGATCAGCGCCTGATCAACCAGGCTGTTGCTGCTGGCTGCACGCAAGCCAACGTACGAGCCACAGCCCGGCTGATCAGGAACTGACTTTAGGTGCTTGTCCAGTGCCAGCTTGAAGACTGCTTGAAGATTTTCGTGTGCAAGTTCGGTACTAGTCCCTCTAGGATTTTCCAGGTGTATATAATCATGTATCTCTCCCTCCTGCGTTCCAGGGAATACAGGTTTAGAAACCTCAAGCGCTCCCAGTAATTGAGGTGTTTTATCTCCGTTATGCGCGCCGTGAAAGTTCTCTGTACATTTTCTAGGTCGGCAATTTCACCTGCCTTGAAAGGTGCTGTTAGAGTGCAGCAATATTCCAGCCTAGATAGAACAAGTGACCTGAAGAGTGTCATCATGGGCTTGGCCTCCCTAGTTTTGAAGGTTCTCATTATCCATCCTGTCATTTTTCTAGCAGATGCTCATCTAAAAGTAGGTATCATCACCAATAATACACATGATCGTTACCCCACCTCTTTAGTAAACAAAATTATAAAATCAACACTTGAGCCTAATGAAATCTTATTCAAGTAGCAATGACTGACATGTTTTAACAATAATCAAGACATTAATTCATGTACCCATATATAAAAAAATCAAAACCATTACAAGAAATAATGTTCTTTAAAATGTAAATAAGCCACATCAAAGAGGTTAAATATAACATGGGAGTGGGTCGCATCCTGGGACAAAACTGACCTAATTTGCCCAAAATGCTCTGCACAACAAGCGGCTTTCTGTATAGTAGTAAGTCACTAATGTCAGTTAGGACTGTATACCTTGTACATGTACTTGTAGTAATAAAGATATTATCATTATTAAAAAAAAAAAAAAAACAGGAAACATTCTCTCGAATACTGGGTTCAAGTAAATTCTCTAGAACCAAAGAAATTATACTAAGTTAAATGAACCTCCCATCCAGATTGCCAAACAGTAAACTTAATTTCTTCTCGATTGTAGGCAGAAATAAGAGCCCAAATTAAAGATTACCTGACTGATAATAACTAAGTCCTCTATACGCTCTTCCACTAATTCAACAGATGTACAATTCTCACAAAATAGTGGAACAAGACACTTTAAGATATGTTTAATGGAAATATTTTGGGCCTGGAGCCTTGATCACACCAAATGTACATAGAGGTAAGAAAAGCCTAAGCTAAGCTAGCAGGCATATTTCTTGACTATTGTGTCCAGTGACGGTCAGGGTGAAGCCTGTTTGATCTTTTGTACCTACATGGTGGTAATGCTATAATTTCGTGTATTTTTTATGTTACTATTACAGCAGTAAGGAAAGCTTCCAGACAATGGCTTCTGTAGAGATTAGGTTCTGTGAAGGTCATTTGCACTTCAATCCATCAAATGCTCCTCTGTGTCCTGTAAACTACGCATTCATTGCTGCTTATTTCTGTGACTTATTTCTGATCAGAAATAAGTCACAATGTTTGACTTCATTTGGTTATCCTAGGTTAAATTAACTTAATGTTCTTTTATTTACCTATAACATTTATGTGTCTTCAAGACCTTTGTCAAATGTTTGTGTTATATACACTAAGCTTATATAAGACTTACTTACTTATTGTACTTACTTTATTTAAAGGTTTTCAGTCTTGGAGAAAAGTTTGCATTGATTTTGGTCTGTGTATGTTCCAATTTGCTTTTTTTGGAAACTAGATAATTTCTGTTTCACATCTGATTTTTTTTAACCTTTCCAAGCCGATAATTTAATAATGCAACCTCTGACCGGCTTCAAGCTTAATTTCCTCGTGTATTTTAGTATATTGGTCTTTTTGAAAGGTCTGAATTATATTTGGGCTGTGTAATATGCCAATATACCATTTTTATTGGTGAATTTTTTATATTAGTTGCCTTGCGAATGCCTCTTCTGATTACCATCAGATCTTCAAAGCAAATATTTAGCTACATTAACAACATATGCCCCACACTGCACAGTTTCAGTCGCATGCATTAACAATAATCCTCATACCGGGTACCGCATTGTTTTCTTGATTTTCAGAATTCATAACTTTTTTTCTGTCACCCCTCCATTACCCCCCAAAAATGGTTAAATTACCCCCAGGGGGTAATTTACCCCCAGTTTGGGAACCACTGCATTAAGGCATTGGAGATACGGAATATGGGGATACCGCTATGGGATCGCGCAACGGCCGATACACCTTTAGTTATTAAAGTACCTTTGTAATATTACTGGAGGAAAACACAACAAAATACAATCCTTTCAGAAGATGTTTAATGGAAAGGTTTCGGTGTTTGGACCTCAGTTGCTCCAAATGTTCATAAGAGTAAGAAAAAAATAAGTTTATATAGTCGGAAGATGAGGGATCTGGCATCACATCATCTGACCATTTTATTGGTGGTGGTCAGGGCAAAGTTTGTTTGACCAACTTACGTGCCTGCATGGCAACCATTCAATAACTTCCTGCTTTTTTGTGTGTGACAGCGTTTATTGCTGCAATAAGGGGAGCTTCCAAATAACAGCACCTGTAGAAATTAGGTTCTATGAAGCTCATTTGCATTTTGGTCCAGTCCTTCAAATATCCCTGAGTCCCTGTGCATCTGTTGAACGCATATTTGTTCATTAACTGTAGTGAACTAATTCCTAGCTGGCTCTCCTGCGTATTTCTTTTTACAGTGATCACGCGAGATTAGGCAGACATAGGCAATAAATATATGGTGTTGTGTCGTGGGCCGCCTCTTCCTAAGTTTTGTTGATGGATGTTGACGCCGTACTTGCCACATGCATATTGCTTACATCCAGCGCACGTTTTGTGTTGTTGGCCATATTGTTGCTAGCGAGGACTATACGTATATTTCTTGGTACTGTGCTCCCTAGATTGGTAATTTTTTGACGATGTAGACCAATTCCTAGACAAGTGTTACTGGAAATGTGGTAAGCGTTTAATAGAAATGCATGATTCCCGTTCGTCGTGTACATCATCTTGTGAGTAACAAGTGTATCAGTCAGGTGTCTAGTGAAGTATAGTGTGTGGTGAAGTATAGTGTGTGGTGAAGTATAGTGTGTGGTGAAGTATAGTGTGTGGTGAAGTACAGTGTGTGGTGAAGTATAGTGTGGTGAAGTATAGTGTGTAGTGAAGTATAGTGTGTGAAGTATAGTGTGTGGTGAAGTACAGTGTGTGGTGAAGTATAGTGTGGTGAAGTATAGTGTGTGGTGAAGTATTGTGTGTAGTGAAGTATAGTGTGTGGTGAAGTATAGTGTGTAGTGAAGTATAGTGTGTAGTGAAGTATAGTGTGTGAAGTATAGTGTGTGGTGAAGTACAGTGTGTGGTGAAGTATAGTGTGGTGAAGTATAGTGTGTGGTGAAGTATTGTGTGTAGTGAAGTATAGTGTGTGGTGAAGTATAGTGTGTGGTGTAGTGTGTGGTGAAGTATAGTGTGTAGTGAAGTATAATGTGTAGTGAAGTATAATGTGTGAAGTATAATGTGTGGTGAAGTATAGTGTATAATGAAGTATAGTGTGTAATAAAGTATAGTGTATAATGAAGTATAGTGTGTAATGAAGTATAGTGTGTAATGACGTAAAGTGTATAATGAAGTATAGTGTATAATGAAGTATAGTGTATAATGAAGAATAGTGTGTAGCGAAGTATAATGTGTAGTGAAATCACTGTATAATTAAGTATAATGTGTAGTGTGTAATGAAGTATAGTGTATAATGAAGTATAGTGTATAATGAAGTATAGTGTGTAATGAAGTATAGTGTGTAGTGAAGTATAATGTGTAGTGAAGTATAGTGTATAATGAAGTATGTGTAGTGAAGTATAATGTATAGTGAAGTATAGTGTATAATGAAGTACAGTGTGTAGTGAAGTATGTGTAGCGAAGTATAGTGTATAATGAAGTATAATGTGTAGTGAAGTATAGTGTATAATGTGTAGTGAAGTATAGTGTATAATGTGTAGTGAAGTATAATGTATAGTGAAGTATAGTGTATAATGAAGTACAGTGTGTAGTGAAATATAGTGTAGTGAAGTATAGTGTATAATGAGGTATAATGTGTAGTGAAGTATAATGTATAGTGAAGTATAGTGTATAATGAAGTACAGTGTGTAGGGAAGTATGTGTAGTGAAGTATAGTGTATAATGAAGTATAATGTGTAGTGAAGTATAGTGTATAATGAAGTATAATGTGTAGTGAAGTATAGTACATAATGAAGTGTAGTGAATAATGAAGTATAGTGTATAATGAAGTATAATGTGTAGTGAAGTATAGTGTATACTGAAGTATAATGCGTAGTGAAGTATGGTGTATAATGAAGTATAATGTGTAGTGAAGTAAAGTGGATAATGAAGTATAATGTGTAGTGAAGTATAATGTAGTGAAGTATAGTGTATAATGAAGTATGTGTAGTGAAGTATAATGTGTAGTGAAGTATAATGTATAGTGAAGTATAGTGTATAATGAAGTACAGTGTGTAGTGAAGTATAAGGTGTAGTGAAGTATAGTGTATAATGAAATATAATGTGTAGTGAAGTATAATATGTAGTGAAGTATAATGTATAGTGAAGTATAGTGTATAATGAAGTACAGTGTGTAGTGAAGTATAAGGTGTAGCGAAGTATAGTGTATAATGAAGTATAGTGTATAATGAAGTATAATATGTAGTGAAGTATAATGTATAGTGAAGTATAGTGTATAATGAAGTACAGTGTGTAGTGAAGTATAAGGTGTAGTGAAGTATAGTGTATAATGAAGTATAATGTGTAGTGAAGTATAATGTGTAGTGAAGTATAATGTGTAGTGAAGTATAGTGTATAATGAAGTATAATGTGTAGTGAAGTATGTGTAGTGAAGTATAGTGCATAATAAAGTGTAATGTATAATGAAGTATAATGTGTAGTGAAGTATATTGTATAATGAAGTATAATGTGTGGTAAAGTATAGTGTATAATGAAATATAATGTGTAGTGAAGTAAAGTGGATAATGAAGTATAATGTGTAGTGAAGTATAATGTATAGTGTATAATGAAGTATAATGTGTAGTGAAGTATAATGTGTAGTGAAGTATAGTGTATAATGATGTATGTGTAGTGAAATGTAGTGTATAATGAAGTAAGTGTGGTGAAGGATGTGTACTGAAGTATAGTGTATAATGAAGTATAATGTGTAGTGAAGTATAGGGTATAATGAAGTATAATGTGTAATGAAGTATTGTGTATAATGAAGTATAGTGTATAATGAAGTATAATGTGTAGTGAAGTATAGGGTATAATGAAGTATAATGTGTAATGAAGTATTGTGTATAATGAAGTATAGTGTATAATGAAGTATAATGTGTAGTGAAGTATAGTGTATAATGAAGTATAATGTGTAATGAAGTATTGTGTATAATGAAGTATAGTGTATAATGAAGTATAATGTGTAGTGAAGTATAGTGTATAATGAAGTATAATGTGTAGTGAAGTATAATGTGTAGTGAAGTATAGTGTATAATGAAGTATAATGTGTAGTGAAGTATAGTGTATAATGAAGTATAATGTGTAGTGAAGTATAGTGTATAATGAAGTATAATGTGTAATGAAGTATTGTGTATAATGAAGTATAGTGTATAATGAAGTATAATGTGTAGTGAAGTATAGTATATAATGAAGTATAGTGTATAATGAAGTATAATATGTAGTGAAGTATAGTGTATAATGAAGTATAGTGTATAATGAAGTATAGTGTATAATGAAGTATAATATGTAGTGAAGTATAGTGTATAATGAAGTATAGTGTATAATGAAGTATAATGTGTAGTGAAATATAGTGTATAATGAAGTATAATGTGTAGTGAAGTATAATGTTTAGTGAAGTATTGTGTATAATGAAGTATAATGTGTAGTGAAGTATAGTGTATAATGAAGTATAATGTGGTTAAGTATAGTGTATAATGAAGTATAGTGTGTAATGAAGTATAGTGTATAATGAAGTATAATGTGTAGTGAAGTATAGTGTATAATGAAGTATAGTGTATAATGAAGTATAGTGTATAATGAAGTATAATGTGTAGTGAAATATAGTGTATAATGAAGTATAATGTGTAGTGAAGTATAATGTTTAGTGAAGTATAGTGTATAATGAAGTATAATGTGTAGTGAAGTAAAGTGTATAAGATAAGATAAGATAAGATTTCGTTCGGATTTTTAACCCCGGAGGGTTAGCCACCCAGGATAACCCAAGAAAGTCAGTGCGTCATCGAGGACTGTCTAACTTATTTCCATTGGGGTCCTTAATCTTGTCCCCCAGGATGCGACCCACACCAGTCGACTAACACCCAGGTACCTATTTGCTGCTAGGTGAACAGGACAATAGGTGTAAGGAAACGTGTCGGAATTTCCACCCGCCTGGAATCGAACCCGGGCCCTCCGTGTGTGAAGCGGGAGTTTTAGTGTGTAGTGAAGTATGTGTGGTGAAGTATAGTGTATAATGAAGTATAATGTGTGGTGAAGTATAATGTGTAGTGAAATATAATGTGTGAAGTATAGTGTACAATGTGTAATGAAGTATAGTGTAGTGAAGTATAGTGTATAATGAAGTAAAATGTGTGGTGACATACAGAATCTGCACCACCATTTTACATTTAATGTTATTTTCTTGTATTCAGTCTTCTTTTAAAAAAATAAAAAAATTTATATATATATATATAAAAAACAAAAAAAAAAAATACAAAGGACAAAATTTTGAAAATTTAGCTCAGCAGCCTCAAGGGTTGGATGAATTACACACAACTGAGGAGGAGGTGGAGAAGCTGCAAAGTGACCTATTACGATCCAGGAACTCCTGTTCTGAGTCCAGGAAGACGCCCATTTCCTCCGCAAATGTGATGGAGGTGTCACAAAAATCCTGGTCAGCAGAGTCGGTCGTTGGGTTAAGCTCGTATTACCTCATTATAAAATCCGACAGGTCTGTCATAAATTCAACTAGTTGCTTTCGTTGATAAAGAATATCTTCTTGGGTTAACCGATACTCCTCAGAGATGGCATTATCAAGATGGTCGTGTGACTCATCTAATTCGGGTGGAAGGATTTCGCATTCCTTAGCCTCGTCAATGGAAGGAATTTCTTGATTTTTATCTTCTTCACCTCGAAGCAATTTGCCGAAGGCGTCCCAGTCATATTCCGCATCAACTGGAGGAAGTTTGCGATGGCGGGACATGTCTTGAGTTGGAGCTGCGTCTTGGCATTTCTTCAGAACTCTTGGATCATTGTTGACGAGGCTACTGTTATTGTTATAGGCTCTGTTTATAAATGAAAATAATGATAACTGAATATCCTCTTCAACTGAAAAGGCCTCAGGTACGTCACTTACACCATCATCTGGAGGGTTGTCAATTGATGGGTAGTCAGTTGATGGGTAGTCAGTTGATGGGTAGTCAGTTGATGAGTAGTCTTCATGAGTTAGAAAACCTTCTTGTTCTGGCTGACTGGTTTCCACCTTCATATATTCATCAATGAAGATAAGAACATCAACAACAAAGTCGACTTGGTTGTCTATGAAATGTTGAATTTCTTCAGAGAATTGGGGCGTCAAGTCGAGCTTACTCGACACCTGCACAAAATTATATAAATCGTTAGAAAATGACTGCAATTGGGCTGTCAGACTTTGTATATCTATTGTAAGAATTTCGTTCTTATCAGCCGAAGAGGTATGGTGTTCATAGTCATCATCACCAGGAGGGATCTTATCCAGCGACTTTTCTTCAGTTGGAGCTGCGTCTTGGCACTTGTTCTGGTCTCTTGGCTCATTGTTGTTGTCCTCAGTTGATTTGACGAGGCTATTGTTATTGTTATAGGCTGTGTTTATAAATGAAAATAATGATAACTGAATGTCGTTTTCATCATTATCCTCTTCAACTGAAGAGGCCTCAGGTACGTCACTTACACCATCATTTGCAGGGTTGTCAGTTGATGGGTAGTCAGTTGATGGGTAGGCAGTTGATGAGTAGTCTTCATGAGCTGCAGAACCTTCTTGATCTGGCTGACTGTTTTCCAGCTTCATATATTCATCAATGAAGATAAGAACATCAACAACAAAGTCGATTTGTTAGTCTATGTAATGCTGAATTTCTTTAGAGAATTGGGTCGACAAGCCGGGCTTATTTGACACCTGCACAAAATTATCCAAATCGTTAGAATATGACTGCAATTGGGCTCTTAGACCTTGTATATCTATTGTAAGAATTTCGTTCTTATCAGCTGAAGAGGTCTGGTATCCATCATCATTACCTGGAGGGATCTCAAGTGCCTCGTCCTCAATAGCTTGAGGACCTTGTCCTACCAAACTCTCCTCAACCTTCTCGTACTGAAAAACAAACATAAGAATTTCTATGACAATATTTGCCCGTGTCTTGATGAATTGCCAACCCTCGGCAGGAGGTTGGGCCAAAGGGTTGAGCTTTTTCGATACGTTCTTAAATTGTTCCAAATCCTTGTCGAAGGAAAGCAATACGTCTCTTAGATATTGAATGTCCATTGTAAGAATCTCGTTCTCATATATTTCTAGAAACTTAAGCTTGCTTGTACCAAATCATTCAGAAGAGTGATTAACTGAATATAAGTTACACTCGAATTATTTTGAATATAATATAGCGTATTGTTGCGAAATATAGTGCTGTGTAAAATATTGTACTGATTTTAGATTTTGCCACCAAAGTGGCTAGTTTATTGTGCACCCCATATCCATCCTGTGGACGGTAGCGCGAGAGCATATGGATACACAAAAGGCCTAGGAACTAGGCCCCAAAGGGTTAACAGGAATACATATGGATTTATATCTACATATCTATAGTTCACTTATCTGTTACAAGCAAATTTAGGAAATTTGCTTAGTATATCTGGTATCTTATCTTCATTAATAAGATATCTTGACATGTCACATAGGTTATTATACTGTCTGTCTCTGTATTCCTCAATAAGTGGACAATTAAGCACATAGTGTTCAAGAGAGTGACCATATGCCTGATCACATAATTTACATTTAGTTTGATCATCATCTGTGTGTCTCCCAAACTGCCAGAAGTACTTGTAACCTAGCCTAAGCCTGGCCACTACAACATCAGTCAGTCTGTTCACATTGCAAGTTGCTCCATAAACATACTTATCTACGTTCATGTTATCATAGTGGGTTATAGATCTACTCAGGCTTCTAACTGCATTCCTATAACAATCATTTTCATTATTTACTTCTCTCCTAATATTATTCCTAATGCTAGACACAGTTATACCAAAGTTATATTCTACATTCTCCTTCTGGGTACTCTTCTTGGCTTACATATCAACTTTATCATGAAGGAGTAATCCAATGTGTGATGGGATCCATAGCAATTGTACATTAATTCCTTTGTCCCTAATTTTTGAGTATCTATACCTGGCTTCCCCAATGAGCATGTTGTTGGAGTCATTATATGAGTCAAGAGCCTTCAATGATGACATAGAATCAGTAATGATGATAGAGTCAAGCTCAGTGTCATAGGTTAGCTTTAGCGCCATTAGGATTGCAAACAATTCAGTTTGCAGTGTAGACGCCCAGTTGTTAATTCTTATGCCTAACTCAACAAATTTATTATCGTTCTTAACTAGGGAGGTGGCAACAAGAGCAGATGCAGCCCTGCCAGAAGACTCCTGTTTAGATCCATCAGTGTATATAACTTGTGATAACTTATTACTACCAGCTAGGTGAGAAATTTCTTCTTGAGCAGTTGCTCTAACAAGAGATTTAAGGAAGGGATTACTAGCAATGAGCTTCTTGGGAGGGACTTGTAGGTATGTGATATTAAATGAACACATCTTCCATGGAGGGGAGAAATGCTCTTGTTGCCTACAGTGATACAGTTCATGTAGGTTATAAAACTTAATGCAATTGCACGTTTTCACAATCCATTAAGATCTGTGTGTATTTACCTCTAGACACTTGGTAAGATTCACTGTGACAGTGTCTGGTTCGTTTCTCAACACTCTAATACCGAGTAGTGTTAATTTCAACAATCCTATCACTGATACTAGAAATACCAAGCTCCTTCCTCATGTTAAGAACTTTTGTAGAACTGGGACAGCCAAGAATAATCCTGTGTAATGTAGAGTATTTTGGTATAATATAGTATGAAGTAGAGTATTGTAGTGTAAAGTACTGTAATATAGTAAAGTTTGTAGTGTAATAAAATGTAGTGTTATATAGTGTAGTTTAATGTATTGTAATATAGTTATATATTGTAATATAGAGTGGTGAAATATTGTATTATATAGTATAGTGTAATATAGTGTAGCTTAATATAGTGCAAAGTAGTGAAGTATAGTGTAATGTAGTGTACTGAAGTACAGTTTAATTACTGTAATGTATGGCAGTGTATTTTTGTATTGAATAGTAGTCTGGTGTAGTGTTCTCCACACTGTAGCATGTAGTGAAGTATAGTGTAGTGAAGTATTGTGTGTAGTGAAGTAGTGCGTGTAGTGAAGTATAGTGCATAGTGATGTATAGTGTGTAGTGAAGTATGTTGTGTAGTGAAGTATGTTGTGTAGTGAAGTATTGTGTGTAGTGAAGTATGTTGTGTAGTGAAGTATTGTGTGTAGTGAAGTATTGTGTGTAGTGAAGTATGTTGTGTAGTGAAGTATTGTGTGTAGTGAAGTATGTTGTGTAGTGAAGTATTGTGTGTAGTGAAGTATGTTGTGTAGTGAAGTATAGTGTGTAGTGAAGTATTGTGTGTAGTGAAGTATAGTGTGTAGTGAAGTATAGTGTGTAGTGAAGTATAGTGTGTAGTGAAGTATATTGTGTAGTGAAGTATAGTGTGTAGTGAAGTATTGTGTAGTGAAGTATAGTGTGTAGTGAAGTATAGTGTGTAGTGAAGTCTAGTGTAGTGAAGCATAGTGTGTAGTGAAGTATAGTGTGTAGTGAAGTATGTTGTGTAGTGAAGTATAGTGTGTAGTGAAGTATGTTGTGTAGTGAAGTATAGTGTGTAGTGAAGTATAGTGTGTAGTGAAGTATAGTGTGTAGTGAAGTATAGTGTGTAGTGAAGTATTGTGTGTAGTGAAGTATAGTGTGTAGTGAAGTATAGTGTGTAGTGAAGTATTGTGTGTAGTGAAGTATGTTGTGTAGTGAAGTATTGTGTGTAGTGAAGTATTGTGTGTAGTGAAGTATTGTGTGTAGTGAAGTATGTTGTGTAGTGAAGTATTGTGTGTAGTGAAGTATGTTGTGTAGTGAAGTATGTTGTGTAGTGAAGTATGTTGTGTAGTGAAGTATTGTGTGTAGTGAAGTCTAGTGTAGTGAAGCATAGTGTGTAGTGAAGTATTGTGGGTAGTGAAGTATAGTGTGTAGTGAAGTATTGTGTGTAGTGAAGTATTGTGTGTAGTGAAGTATAGTGTGTAGTGAAGTATAGTGTGTAGTGAAGTATAGTGTGTAGTGAAGTATGTTGTGTAGTGAAGTATAGTGTGTAGTGAAGTATTGTGTGTAGTGAAGTATAGTGTGTAGTGAAGTATTGTGTGTAGTGAAGTATAGTGTGTAGTGAAGTCTAGTGTAGTGAAGCATAGTGTGTAGTGAAGCATAGTGTGTAGTGAAGTATAGTGTGCAGTGAAGTATGTTGTGTAGTGAAGTATAATATTTAGTGAAGTATTGTGTGTAGTGAAGTATAGCGTGTAGTGAAATATAGTGTGTAGTGATGTATAGTGCATAGTGAAGTATAGCGTGTAGTGAAGTATAGTGTGTAGTGAAGTATAGCGTGTAGTGAAATATAGTGTGTAGTGATGTATAGTGCATAGTGAAGTATAATGTGTAGTGAAGCATAGTGTGTAGTGAAGTATTGTGTAGTGAAGTATAGTGTGTGGTGAAGTATAGTGTGTAGTGAAGTATAGTGTGTGGTGAAGTATAGTGTGTAGTGAAGTATAGTGTGTGGTGAAGTATAGTGTGTAGTGAAGTATAGTGTGGTGAAGTATAGTGTGTGGTGAAGTATTGTGTGTAGTGAAGTATAGTGTGTGGTGAAGTATAGTGTGTAGTGAAGTATAGTGTGTGGTGAAGTATAGTGTGTAGTGAAGTATAGTGTGTGGTGAAGTATAGTGTGTAGTGAAGTATAGTGTGTGGTGAAGTATAGTGTGTAGTGAAGTATAGTGTGGTGAAGTATAGTGTGTGGTGAAGTATTGTGTGTAGTGAAGTATAGTGTGTGAAGTATAGTGTGTGGTGTAGTGTGTGGTGAAGTATAGTGTGTAGTGAAGTATAATGTGTACTGAAGTATAATGTGTGAAGTATAATGTGTGGTGAAGTATAGTGTATAATGAAGTATAGTGTGTAATGAAGTATAGTGTATAATGAAGTATAGTGTGTAGTGAAGTATAATGTGTAGTGAAGTATAGTGTGTAATGACGTAAAGTGTATAATGAAGTATAGTGTATAATGAAGTATAATGTGTAGTGAAGTACAGTGTATAATGATGTAAAGTGTGTAGTGAAGTGTAATGTGTAGTGAAGTATAGTGTATAATGAAGTATAATGTGTAGTGAAGTATGTGTAGTGAAGTATAGTACATAATGAAGTGTAGTGTATAATGAAGTATAGTGTATAATGAAGTATAATGTGTAGTGAAGTATAGTGTGTAATGACGTAAAGTGTATAATGAAGTATAGTGTATAATGAAGTATAGTGTATAATGAAGTATAGTGTGTAGTGAAGTATAATGTGTAGTGAAGTATAGTGTATAATGAAGTATGTGTAGTGAGGTATAATGTATAGTGAAGTATAGTGTATAAAGAAGTACAGTGTGTAGTGAAGTATGTGTAGTGAAGTATAGTGTATAATGAAGTATAATGTGTAGTGAAGTATAGTGTATAATGTGTAGTGAAGTATAATGTATAGTGAAGTATAGTGTATAATGAAGTACAGTGTTTAGTGAAATATAATGTGTAGTGAAGTATAGTGTATAATGAAGTATAGTGCATAGTGAAGTATGGTGTATAATGAAGTATAATGTGTTTACCTGGAGTTTACCTGGAGAGAGTTTCGGGGGTCAACGCCCCCGCGGCCCGGTCTGTGACCAGGCCTCCTGGTGGATCAACGCCTGATCAACCAGGCTGTTGCTGCTGGCTGCACGCAAACCAACGTACGAGCCACAGCCCGGCTGATCAGGAACTGACTTTAGGTGCTTGTCCAGTGCCAGCTTCAAGACTGCCAGGGGTCTGTTGGTAATCCCCCTTATGTGTGCTGGGAGGCAGTTGAACAGTCTCGGGCCCCTGACACTTATTGTATGGTCTCTTAACGTGCTAGTGACACCCCTGCTTTTCATTGGGGGGATGGTGCATCGTCTGCCAAGTCTTTTGCTTTCGTAGTGAGTGATTTTCGTGTGCAAGTTCGGTACTAGTCCCTCTAGGATTTTCCAGGTGTATATAATCATGTATCTCTCCCTCCTGCGTTCCAGGGAATACAGGTTTAGAAACCTCAAGCGCTCCCAGTAATTGAGGTGTTTTATCTCCGTTATGCGCGCCGTGAAAGTTCTCTGTACATTTTCTAGGTCGGCAAATTCACCTGCCTTGAAAGGTGCTGTTAGAGTGCAGCAATATTCCAGCCTAGATAGAACAAGTGACCTGAAGAGTGTCATCATGGGCTTGGCCTCCCTAGTTTTGAAGGTTCTCATTATCCATCCTGTCATTTTTCTAGCAGATGCGATTGATACAATGTTATGGTCCTTGAAGGTGAGATCCTCCGACATAATCACTCCCAGGTCTTTGACGTTGGTGTTTCGCTCTATTTTGTGGCCAGAATTTGTTTTGTACTCTGATGAAGATTTAATTTCCTCATGTTTACCATATCTGAGTAATTGAAATTTCTCATCGTTGAACTTCATATTGTTTTCTGCAGCCCACTGAAAGATTTGGTTGATGTCCGCCTGGAGCCTTGCAGTGTCTGCAATGGAAGACACTGTCATGCAGATTCGGGTGTCATCTGCAAAGGAAGACACGGTGCTGTGGCTGACATCCTTGTCTATGTCGCATATGAGGATGAGGAACAAGATGGGAGCTAGTACTGTGCCTTGTGGAACAGAGCTTTTCACCGTAGCTGCCTCGGACTTTACTCTGTTGACGACTACTCTCTGTGTTCTGTTAGTGAGGAAATTATAGATCCATCGACCGACTTTTCCTGTTATTCCTTTAGCGCGCATTTTGTGCGCTATTACGCCATGGTCACACTTGTCGAAGGCTTTTGCAAAGTCTGTATATATTACATCTGCATTCTTTTTGTCTTCTAGTGCATTTAGGACCTTGTCGTAGTGATCCAGTAGTTGAGACAGACAGGAGCGACCTGTTCTAAACCCATGTTGCCCTGGGTTGTGTAACTGATGGGTTTCTAGATGGGTGGTGATCTTGCTTCTTAGGACCCTTTCAAAGATTTTTATGATATGGGATGTTAGTGCTATTGGTCTGTAGTTCTTTGCTGTTGCTTTACTGCCCCCTTTGTGGAGTGGGGCTATGTCTGTTGTTTTTAGTAACTGAGGGACGACCCCCGTGTCCATGCTCCCTCTCCATAGGATGGAAAAGGCTCGTGATAGGGGCTTCTTGCAGTTCTTGATGAACACAGAGTTCCATGAGTCTGGCCCTGGGGCAGAGTGCATGGGCATGTCATTTATCGCCTGTTCGAAGTCATTTGGCGTCAGGATAACATCGGATAGGCTTGTGTTAATCAAATTTTGTGGCTCTCTCATAAAAAATTAATTTTGATCTTCGACTCTCAGTCTGGTTAGCGGCTTGCTAAAAACTGAGTCATATTGGGACTTGAGTAGCTCACTCATTTCCTTGCTGTCATCTGTGTAGGACCCATCTTGTTTAAGTAGGGGCCCAATACTGGACGTTGTTCTCGATTTTGATTTGGCATAGGAGAAGAAATACTTTGGGTTTCTTTCGATTTCATTTATGGCTTTTAGTTCTTCCCGCGATTCCTGACTCCTAAAGGATTCTTTTAGCTTAAGTTCGATGCTTGCTATTTCTCTGACCAGTGTCTCCCTACGCATTTCAGATATATTGACCTCTTTTAGCCGCTCTGTTATTCTTTTCCGTCGCCTGTAAAGGGAGCGCCTGTCTCTTTCTATTTTACATCTACTCCTCCTTTTTCTTAGAGGAATAAGCCTTGTGCATACATCGAGTGCCACCGAGTTAATCTGTTCTAGGCATAAGTTTGGGTCTGTGTTGCTTAGTATATCTTCCCAGCTTATATCGGTTAGGACTTGGTTTACTTGGTCCCACTTTATGTTTTTGTTATTGAAGTTGAATTTGGTGAATGCTCCCTCGTGACTAGTCTCATTTTGTCGGTCTGGGGCTCCACGCATACATGTCTGAACCTCAATTATGTTGTGATCTGAGTATATTGTTTTTGATATGGTGACATTTCTTATCAGATCATCATTGTTAGTGAAGATGAGGTCTAGTGTATTCTCCAGTCTAGTAGGCTCTATTATTTGCTGGTTTAAATTGAAGTGAAGTAAAGTGGATAATGAAGTATAATGTGTAGTGAAGTATAGTGTATACTGAAGTATAGTGCGTAGTGAAGTATGGTGTATAATGAAGTATAATGTGTAGCGAAGTAAAGTGGATAATGAAGTATAATGTGTAGTGAAGTGTAGTGTATAATGATGTAAAGTGTAGTGAAGTATAATGTGTAGTGAAGTATAGTGTATAATGAAGCATAATGTGTAGTGAAGTATAGTACATAATGAAGTGTAGTGTATAATGAAGTATAGTGTATAATGAAGTATAATGTGTAGTGAAGTATAGTGTATACTGAAGTATAATGCGTGGTGAAGTATGGTGTATAATGAAGTATAATGTGTAGTGAAGTAAAGTGGATAATGAAGTATAATGTGTAGTGAAGTATAATGTAGTGAAGTATAGTGTATAATGAAGTGTAATGTGTAGTGAAGTATAATGTGTAGTGAAGTATAGTATATAATGAAGTATGTGTAGTGAAATGTAGTGTATAATGAAGTATAATGTGTAGTGAAGTATAGTGTATAATGAAGTATAGTGTATAATGAAATATAATATGTAGTGAAGTATAATGTATAGTGAAGTATAGTGTATAATGAAGTACAGTGTGTAGTGAAGTATAAGGTGTAGTGAAGTATAGTGTATAATGAAGTATAATGTGTAGTGAAGTATGTTTAGTGAAGTATAGTGTATAATGATGTAAAGTGTGTAGTGAAGTATAATGTGTAGTGAAGTATAGTGTATAATGAAGTATAATGTGTAGTGAAGTATAGTGCATAATGAAGTGTAATGTATAATGAAGTATAATGTGTAGTGAAGTATATTGTATAATGAAGTATAATGTGTGGTAAAGTATAGTGTATATTGAAGTATAATGTGTAGTGAAGTAAAGTGGATAATGAAGTATAATGTGTAGTGAAGTATAATGTATAGTGTATAATGAAGTATAATGTGTAGTGAAGTATAATGTGTAGTGAAGTATAGTGTATAATGATGTATGTGTAGTGAAATGTAGTGTATAATGAAGTAAGTGTGGTGAAGTATGTGTATTGAAGTATAGTGTATAATGAAGTATAGTGTATAATGAAGTATAATGTGTAGTGAAGTATAGGGTATAATGAAGTATAATGTGTAATGAAGTATTGTGTATAATGATAGAGACTATAATGAATGAGACTAGTCACGAGGGAGCATTCACCAAATTCAACTTCAATAATAAGAACATAAAGTGGGACCAAGTAAACCAATTCCTAACCGATATAAGCTGGGAAGATATACTAAGCAACACAGACCCCAACTTATGCCTAGAACAGATTAATTCGGTGGCACTCGATGTTTGCACAAGGCTTATTCCTCTAAGAAAAAGGAGGAGTAGATGTAAAATAGAAAGAGACAGGCGCTCCCTTTACAGGCGACGGAAAAGAATAACAGAGCGGCTAAAAGAGGTCAATATATCTGAAATGCGTAGGGAGACACTGGTCAGAGAAATAGCAAGCATCGAACTTAAGCTAAAAGAATCCTTTAGGAGTCAGGAATCGCGGGAAGAACTAAAAGCCATAAATGAAATCGAAAGAAACCCAAAGTATTTCTTCTCCTATGCCAAATCAAAATCGAGAACAACGTCCAGTATTGGGCCCCTACTTAAACAAGATGGGTCCTACACAGATGACAGCAAGGAAATGAGTGAGCTACTCAAGTCCCAGTATGACTCAGTTTTTAGCAAGCCGCTAACCAGACTGAGAGTCGAAGATCAAAATTAATTTTTTTATGAGAGAGCCACAAAATTTGATTAACACAAGCCTATCCGATGTTATCCTGACGCCAAATGACTTCGAACAGGCGATAAATGACATGCCCATGCACTCTGCCCCAGGGCCAGACTCATGGAACTCTGTGTTCATCAAGAACTGCAAGAAGCCCCTATCACGAGCCTTTTCCATCCTATGGAGAGGGAGCATGGACACGGGGGTCGTCCCACAGTTACTAAAAACAACAGACATAGCCCCACTCCACAAAGGGGGCAGTAAAGCAACAGCAAAGAACTACAGACCAATAGCACTAACATCCCATATCATAAAAATCTTTGAAAGGGTCCTAAGAAGCAAGATCACCATCCATCTAGAAACCCATCAGTTACACAACCCAGGGCAAAATGGGTTTAGAACAGGTCGCTCCTGTCTGTCTCAATTATTGAATCACTACGACAAGGTCCTAAATGCACTAGAAGACAAAAAGAATGCAGATGTAATATATACAGACTTTGCAAAAGCCTTCGACAAGTGTGACCATGGCGTAATAGCGCACAAAATGCGTGCTAAAGGAATAACAGGAAAAGTCGGTCGATGGATCTATAATTTCCTCACTAACAGAACACAGAGAGTAGTCGTCAACAGAGTAAAGTCCGAGGCAGCTACGGTGAAAAGCTCTGTTCCACAAGGCACAGTACTCGCTCCCATCTTGTTCCTCATCCTCATATACGACATAGACAAGGATGTCAGCCACAGCACCGTGTCTTCCTTTGCAGATGACACCCGAATCTGCACGACAGTGTCTTCCATTGCAGACACTGCAAGGCTCCAGGCGGACATCAACCAAATCTTTCAGTGGGCTGCAGAAAACAATATGAAGTTCAACGATGAGAAATTTCAATTACTCAGATATGGTAAACATGAGGAAATTAAATCTTCATCAGAGTACAAAACAAATTCTGGCCACAAAATAGAGCGAAACACCAACGTCAAAGACCTGGGAGTGATCATGTCGGAGGATCTCACCTTCAAGGACCATAACATTGTATCAATCGCATCTGCTAGAAAAATGACAGGATGGATAATGAGAACCTACAAAACTAGGGAGGCCAAGCCCATGATGAAACTCTTCAGGTCACTTGTTCTATCTAGGCTGGAATATTGCTGCACACTAACAGCACCTTTCAAGGCAGGTGAAATTGCCGACCTAGAAAATGTACAGAGAACTTTCACGGCGCTCATAACGGAGATAAAACACTTCAATTACTGGGAGCGCTTGAAGTTCCTAAACCTGTATTCCCTGGAACGCAGGAGGGAGAGATACATGATTATATACACCTGGAAAATCCTAGAGGGACTAGTACCGAACTTGCACACGAAATTCACTCACTACGAAAGCAAAAGACTTGGCAGACGATGCACCATCCCCCAAATGAAAAGCAGGGGTGTCACTAGCACGTTAAGAGACCATACAATAAGTGTCAGGGGCCCGAGACTGTTCAACTGCCTCCCAGCACACATAAGGGGGATTACCAACAGACCCCTGGCAGTCTTCAAGCTGGCACTGGACAAGCACCTAAAGTCAGTTCCTGATCAGCCGGGCTGTGGCTCGTACGTTGGTTTGCGTGCAGCCAGCAGCAACAGCCTGGTTGATCAGGCTTTGATCCACCAGGAGGCCTGGTCACAGACCGGGCCGCGGGGGCGTTGACCCCCGGAACTCTCTCCAGGTAAACTCCAGGTATAGTGTATAATGAAGTATAATGTGTAGTGAAGTAAAGTGTATAAGATAAGATAAGATAAGATTTCGTTCGGATTTTTAACCCCGGAGGGTTAGCCACCCAGGATAACCCAAGAAAGTCAGTGCGTCATCGAGGACTGTCTAACTTATTTCCATTGGGGTCCTTAATCTTGTCCCCCAGGATGCGACCCACACCAGTCGACTAACACCCAGGTACCTATTTGCTGCTAGGTGAACAGGACAATAGGTGTAAGGAAACGTGTCGGAATTTCCACCCGCCTGGAATCGAACCCGGGCCCTCCGTGTGTGAAGCGGGAGTTTTAGTGTGTAGTGAAGTATGTGTGGTGAAGTATAGTGTATAATGAAGTATAATGTGTGGTGAAGTATAATGTGTAGTGAAATATAATGTGTGAAGTATAGTGTATAATGTGTAATGAAGTATAGTGTAGTGAAGTATAGTGTATAATGAAGTAAAATGTGTGGTGACATACAGAATCTGCACCACCATTTTACATTTAATGTTATTTTCTTGTATTCAGTCTTCTTTTAAAAAAATAAAAATTTATATATATATATATAAAAAACAAAAAAAAAAATACAAAGGACAAAATTTTGAAAATTTAGCTCAGCAGCCTCAAGGGTTGGATGAATTACACACAACTGAGGAGGAGGTGGAGAAGCTGCAAAGTGACCTATTACGATCCAGGAACTCCTGTTCTGAGTCCAGGAAGACGCCCATTTCCTCCGCAAATGTGATGGAGGTGTCACAAAAATCCTGGTCAGCAGAGTCGGTCGTTGGGTTAAGCTCGTATTACCTCATTATAAAATCCGACAGGTCTGTCATAAATTCAACTAGTTGCTTTCGTTGATAAAGAATATCTTCTTGGGTTAACCGATACTCCTCAGAGATGGCATTATCAAGATGGTCGTGTGACTCATCTAATTCGGGTGGAAGGATTTCGCATTCCTTAGCCTCGTCAATGGAAGGAATTTCTTGATTTTTATCTTCTTCACCTCGAAGCAATTTGCCGAAGGCGTCCCAGTCATATTCCGCATCAACTGGAGGAAGTTTGCGATGGCGGGACATGTCTTGAGTTGGAGCTGCGTCTTGGCATTTCTTCAGAACTCTTGGATCATTGTTGACGAGGCTACTGTTATTGTTATAGGCTCTGTTTATAAATGAAAATAATGATAACTGAATATCCTCTTCAACTGAAAAGGCCTCAGGTACGTCACTTACACCATCATCTGGAGGGTTGTCAATTGATGGGTAGTCAGTTGATGGGTAGTCAGTTGATGGGTAGTCAGTTGATGAGTAGTCTTCATGAGTTAGAAAACCTTCTTGTTCTGACTGACTGGTTTCCACCTTCATATATTCATCAATGAAGATAAGAACATCAACAACAAAGTCGACTTGGTTGTCTATGAAATGTTGAATTTCTTCAGAGAATTGGGGCGTCAAGTCGAGCTTACTCGACACCTGCACAAAATTATATAAATCGTTAGAAAATGACTGCAATTGGGCTGTCAGACTTTGTATATCTATTGTAAGAATTTCGTTCTTATCAGCTGAAGAGGTATGGTGTTCATAGTCATCATCACCAGGAGGGATCTTATCCAGCGACTTTTCTTCAGTTGGAGCTGCGTCTTGGCACTTGTTCAGGGACTTGTGTTCAGTTGGGGCTGCGTCTTGGCACTTGATCTGGTCTCTTGGCTCATTGTTGTTGTCCTCAGTTGATTTGACGAGGCTATTGTTATTGTTATAGGCTGTGTTTATAAATGAAAATAATGATAACTGAATGTCGTTTTCATCATTATCCTCTTCAACTGAAGAGGCCTCAGGTACGTCACTTACACCATCATTTGCAGGGTTGTCAGTTGATGGGTAGTCAGTTGATGGGTAGGCAGTTGATGAGTAGTCTTCATGAGCTGCAGAACCTTCTTGATCTGGCTGACTGTTTTCCAGCTTCATATATTCATCAATGAAGATAAGAACATCAACAACAAAGTCGATTTGTTAGTCTATGTAATGCTGAATTTCTTTAGAGAATTGGGTCGACAAGCCGGGCTTATTTGACACCTGCACAAAATTATCCAAATCGTTAGAATATGACTGCAATTGGGCTCTTAGACCTTGTATATCTATTGTAAGAATTTCGTTCTTATCAGCTGAAGAGGTCTGGTATCCATCATCATTACCTGGAGGGATCTCAAGTGTCTCGTCCTCAATAACTTGAGGACCTTGTCCTACCAAACTCTCCTCAACCTTCTCGTACTGAAAAACAAACATAAGAATTTCTATGACAAAATTTGCCCGTGTCTTGATGAATTGCCAACCCTCGGCAGGAGGTTGGGTCAAAGGGTTGAGCTTTTTCGATACGTTCTTAAATTGTTCCAAATCCTTGTCGAAGGAAAGCAATACGTCTCTTAGATATTGAATGTCCATTGTAAGAATCTCGTTCTCATATATTTCTAGAAACTTAAGCTTGCTTGTACCAAATCATTCAGAAGAGTGATTAACTGAATATAAGTTACACTCGAATTATTTTGAATATAATATAGCGTATTGTTGCGAAATATAGTGTGTAGTGAAGTATAGTGTGTAGTGAAGCATAGTGTGTAGTGAAGTATAGTGTGTTGTGAAGTATAGTGTGTAGTGAAGTATAGTGTGTAGTGATGTACAGTGCATAGTGAAGAATAGTGTGTAGCGAAGTATAGTGTGTAGTGAAGTATAGTGTGCAGTGAAGTATAATGTGTAGCGAAGTATAGTGTGTAGTGATGTATAGTGCGTAGTGAAGTATAGTGCATAGTGAAGTATAGTGTGTAGTGAAGTATAGTGTGTAGTGTAGTGTACAGTGAAGTATAGTGTGTAGTGAAGTATAGTGTGTAGTGATGTATAGTGTGCAGAGAAGTATAGTGTGTAGTGAAGTATAGTGCATAGTGAAGTATAGTGTGTAGTGTAGTATAGTGCATAGTGAAGTATGTTGTGTAGTGAAGTATAGTGTGTAGTGAAGTATAGTGTGTAGCGAAGTATAGTGTGTAGTGAAGTATAGTGTGTAGTGAAGCATAGTGTGTAGTGAAGTATAGTGTGTAGTGAAGTATAGTGTGTAGTGAAGTATAGTGTGTAGTGAAGTATAGTGTGTAGTGAAGCATAGTGTGTAGTGAAGTATAGTGTGTAGTGAAGCATAGTGTGTAGTGAAGTATAGTGTGTAGTGAAGTATAGTGTGTAGTGAGTATAATGTGTAGTGATGTATGGTGCATAGTGAAGTATAGTGTGTAGCGAAGTATAGTGTGTAGTGAAGCATAGTGTGTAGTGAAGTATAGTGTGTAGCGAAGTATAGTGTGTATTGATGTATAGTGCGTAGTGAAGTATTGTGCATAGTGAAGTATAGTGTGTAGTGAAGTATAGTGTGTAGTGTAGTGTACAGTGAAGTATAGTGTGTAGTGAAGTATAGTGTGTAGTGATGTATAGTGTGTAGAGAAGTATAGTGTGTAGTGAAGTATAGTGCATAGTGAAGTATAGTGTGTAGTGAAGTATAGTGCATAGTGAAGTATGTTGTGTAGTGAAGTATAGTGTGTAGTGAAGTATAGTGTGTAGTGAAGTATAGTGTGTAGTGAAGTATAGTGTGTAGTGTAGTGTACAGTGAAGTATAGTGTGTAGTGAAGTATAGTCTGTAGTGAAGTATAGTCTGTAGTGTAGTGTGTAGTGAAGTATAGTCTAGTGAAGTATAGTGTGTAGTGAAGTATAGTGTGTAGTGAAGTATAGTGTAGTGAAGTATAGTGTGTAGTGTAGTGTAAAGTGAAGTATAGTGTAGTGAAGTATAGTGTGTAGTGAAGTATAGTGTGTAGTTAAGTATAGTGTGTAGTTAAGTATAGTGTGTAGTGAAGTATAGTGTGTAGTGAAGTATAGTGTGTAGTGAAGTATAGTGTGTAGTTAAGTATAGTGTGTAGTGAAGTATAGTGTGTAGTGAAGTATAGTGTGTAGTGAAGTATAGTGTGTAGTTAAGTATAGTGTGTAGTGAAGTATAGTGTGTAGTGAAGTATAGTGTGTAGTGAAGCATAGTGTGTAGTGAAGTATAGTGTGTAGTAAAGTATAGTGTGTAGTGTAGTGTACAGTAAAGTATAGTGTGTAATGAAGCATAGTGTGTAGTGAAGTATAGTGTGTAGTGAAGTGTAGTGTGTAGTAAAGTATAGTGTGTAGTAAAGTATAGTGTGTAGTGTAGTGTACAGTGAAGTATAGTGTGTAGTGAAGTATAGTGTGTAGTGAAGTATAGTGTGTAGTGAAGTATAGTGTGTAGTGAAGTATAGTGTGTAGTGAAGTATAGTGTGCAGTGAAGTATAGTGTGTAGTAAAGTATAGTGTGTAGTGAAGTATAGTGTGTAGTGAAGTATAGTGTGTAGTGAAGTATAGTGTGTAATGAGGTATAGTGTGTAGTGAAATATAGTGTGCAGTGAAGTATAGTGTGTAGTGAAGTATAGTGTGTAGTGTAGTGTACAGTGAAGTATAGTGTGTAGTGAAGTATAGTGTGTAGTGAAGTATAGTGTGTAGTGAAGTATAGTGTGTAATGAAATATAGTGTGCAGTGAAGTATAGTGTGTAGTGAAGTATAGTGTGTAGTGTAGTGTACAGTGAAGTATAGTGTGTAGTGAAGTATAGTGTGTAGTGAAATATAGTGTGCAGTGAAGTATAGTGTGTAGTGAAGTATAGTGTGTAGTGTAGTGTACAGTGAAGTATAGTGTGTAGTGAAGTATAGTGTGTAGTGAAGTATAGTGTGTAGTGAAGTATAGTGCATAGTGAAGTATAGTGTTTAGTGAAGTATAGTGTGTTTATCTGGAGAGAGTTCGGGGTCAATGCGCCCGTGGCCCGGTCTGTGACCATGCCTCATGGTGTATCAGGGCCTGATCGACCCAGGCTGTTACTGCTGGCTGCACGCAATCCAACGTACGAGCCACAGCCCGGCTGGTCAGGTACCGACTTTAGGTGCTTGTCCAGTGCCTGCTTGAAGACAGCCAGGGGTCTATTGGTAATTCCCTTTATGTATGCTGGGAGGCAGTGGAACAATCTTGGGCCCCTGACACTTATTGTGTTGTCTCTTAACGTGCTAGTGACACCCCTGCTTTTTATTGGGGAAATGTTGCATCGTCTGCCGAGTCTTTTGCTTTCGTAGTGAGTGATTTTCTTGTGCAAGTTTGGTACTAGTCCCTATAGGATTTTCCAGGTGTATATAATCATGTATCTCTCCCGCCTGCGTTCCAGGGAGTACAGGTTCAGGAACTTCAAGCGCTCCCAGTAATTGAGGTGTTTTATCTCCGTTATGTGCGCCGTGAAGGTTCTCTGTACATTTTCTAGGTCAGCAATTTCACTTGCCTTGAAAGGTGCTGTTAGTGTGCGGCAATATTCCAGCCTAGATAGAACAAGCGACCTGAAGAGTGTCATCATGGGCTTGGCCTCCCTAGTTTTGAAGGTTCTCATTATCCATCCTGTCATTTTTCTAGCAGATGCGATTGATACAATGTTATGGTCCTTGAAGGTGAGATCCTCCGACATGATCACTACCAGGTCTTTGACGTTAGTTTTTCGCTCTATTTTGTGGCCGGATTTGTTTTGTACTCTGATGAAGATTTAATTTCCTCATTTTTACCATATCGGAGTAATTGAAATTTCTCATCGTTGAACTTCATATTGTTTTCTGCAGCCCATTGAAAGATTTGGTTGATGTTCGCCTGGAGCCTTGCAGTGTCTGCAATAGAAGACACTGTCATGCAGATTCGGGTGTCATCTTTGAAGGAAGACACGGTGAGCTTTTAAATCTCTGCACAAAATTAAACTTAAACCAGAAAATAATAGAGCCTACTATACTGGAGAATACACTGGACCTCATCTTCACTAACATGATGATCTGATAGGAAATGTCACCATATCAAAAACAATATACTCGGATTACAACATAATCGAGGTTCAGACATGTATGCGCGGAGCCCCAGACCGACAAAATGAGATCAGTCACGAAGAAGCCTTCACCAAATTCAACTTCAATAACAAGAACATAAAGTGGGACCAAGTAAACCAAGTCCTAAGCGATATAAGCTGGGAAGATATACTAAGCAACACAGACCCCAACTTATGCCTAGAACAGATTAACTCTGTGGCACTCGATGTATGCTCAAGGCTTATTCCTTTAAGAAAAAGGAGGAGTAGATGTAAAATAGAAAGAGACAGGCGCTCCCTTTACAGGCGACGGAAAAGAATAACAGAGCGGCTAAAAGAGGCCAATATATCTGAAATGCGTAGGGAGACACTGGTCAGAGAAATAGCAAACATCGAACTAAAGTTAAAGGAATCTTATAGGAGTCAGGAATCGCGGGAAGAACTAAAAGCCATAAATGAAATCGAAAGAAACCCAGAGTATTTCTTCTCCTATGCCAAATCAAAGTCGAGAACAACATCCAGTATTGGGCCCATACTTAAACAAGATGGGTCCTACACAGATGACAGCAAGGAAATGAGTGAGCAACTCAAATCGCAATATAACTCAGTTTTTAGCAAGCAGATAACCAGACTGAGAGTCGAAGATCTAAATTATTTTTTTATGGAGAGCCACAGAATTTGGTAAACACAAGCCTATCTGATGTTATCCTGACGCCAAATGACTTCGAACAGGCGATAAATGACATGCACATGCACTCTGCCCCAGGGCCAGACTCATGGAACTCCGTGTTCATCAAGAACTGCAAGAAGCCCATATCACGTGCTTTTAACATCCTATGGAGAGGGTGCATGGACACTGGGGTCGTCCCACAGTTACTAAAAACAACAGACATAGCCCCACTTCACAAAGGGGGCAGTGAAGCAATAGCAAAGAACTACATACCGACAGCACTAACATCCCATATCATAAAAATCTTTGAAAGGGTCCTAAGAAGCAAGATCGCCACCCATCTAGATACCCATCAGTTACACAACCCAGGGTAACATGGGTTTAGAGCAGGTCGCTCCTGTCTGTCCCAACTACTGGATCACTACGACAAGGTCCAAGATGCACTAGAAGACAAAAAGAATGCAGATGTAATATACACAGACTTTGCAAAAGCCTTTGACAAGTGTGACGATGGCGTAATAGCGCACAAAATGAGTGCATAAGGAATAACAGGAAAAGTTGGTAGATGGGTCTATAATTTCCTCACAAACAGAACACAAAGAGTAATAGTCAACAGAGTAAAGTCTGAGGCGGCTACGCAAGGTACAGTACTCGCTCCCATCTTGTTTCTCATCTTCATATCTGACATAGACAAGGATGTCAGCCACAGCACTGTGACTTCCTTTGCAGATGACACCTGAATCTGCATGACACGTGTCTTCCATTGCAGACACTGCAAGGCTCCAGGCGGACATCAACCAAATCTTTCAATGGGTTGCAGAAAACAATATGAAGTTCAACGATGAGAAATTTCAATTACTCCGATATGGTAAACATGAGGAAATTAAAATTTCATCAGGGTATAGAATATATTCCAGCCATAAAATAGAGCGAAAAACTAATGTCAAAGACCTGGGAGTGATCATGTCGGAGGATCTCACCTTCAATCGCATCTGCTAGAAAAAGAGACAACACGATAAGTGTCAGGGGCCCAAGACTGTTCCAGTGCCTCCCAGCATACATAAGAAGAATTACCAATAGACCCCTGGTTGTCTTCAAGCAGGCACTGGACAAGCACCTAAAGTCGGTACCTGACCAGCCGGGCTGTGGCTCGTACGTTGGATTGCGTGCAGCCAGCAGTAACAGCCTGGTTGATCAGGTCTGAGATTTGCCAGCACCACATCCGCATCCATCTGTGTGTGTGTGTGTGTACTCACCTAGTTCTCACCTAGTTGAGGTTGCAGGGGTCGAGTCCAAGCTCCTGGCCCTGCCTCTTCACTGGTCGCCACTAGGTCACTCTCCCTGAACCATGAGCTTTATCATACCTCTGCTTAAAGCTATGTATGGATCCTGCCTCCACTACATCTCTTCCCAAACTATTCCACTTCCTGACTACTCTGTGGCTGAAGAAATACTTCCTAACATCCCTGTGATTCATCTGTGTCTTCAGCTTCCAACTGTGTCCCCTTGTTGCTGTGTCCAGTCTCTGGAACATCCTGTCTTTGTCCACCTTGTCAATTCCTCTCAGTATTTTGTAAGTCGTTATCATGTCCCCCCTATCTCTCCTGTCCTCCAGTGTCGTCAGGTTGATTTCCCTTAACCTCTCCTCGTAGGACATACCTCTTAGCTCTGGGACTAGTCTTGTGGCAAACCTTTGCACTTCCTCTAGTTTCTTTACATGCTTGGCTAGGTGTGGGTTCCAAACTGGTGCCGCATACTCCAATATGGGCCTAACGTACACGGTGTACAGGGTCCTGAACGACTCCTTATTAAGATGTCGGAATGCTGTTCTGAGGTTTGCAAGGCGCCCATATGCTGCAGCAGTTATTTGGTTGATGTGCGCTTCAGGAGATGTGCCTGGTGTTATACTCACCCCAAGATCTTTTTCCTTGAGTGAGGTTTGTAGTCTCTGGCCCCCTAGAGTTGTACTCCATCTGCAGTCTTCTTTGCCCTTCCCCAATCTTCATGACTTTGCACTTGGTGGGATTGAACTCCAGGAGCCAATTGCTGGACCAGGTCTGCAGCCTGTCCAGATCCCTTTGTAGTTCTGCCTGGTCTTCGATCGAATGAATTCTTCTCATCAACTTCACGTCATCTGCAAACAGTGACACCTCAGAGTTTATTCCTTGTCATGTCTTTCACAAATACCAGAAACAGCACTGGTCCTAGGACTGACCCCTGTGGGACCCCGCTGGTCACAGGTGCCCACTCTGACACCTCGCCACGTGTGTGTACTCACCTATTTGTGCTCACCTATTTGTGGTTGCAGGGGTCGAGTCACAGCTCCTGGCCCCGCCTCTTCGCTGATTGCTACTAGGTCCTCTCTCTCCCTGCCCCATGAGCTCTATCATACCTCGCCTTAAAACTATGTATGGTTCCTGCCTCCACTACATCCCTTTCTAGGCTATTCCACGGCCTGACTACTCTATGACTGAAGAAATACTTCCTAACATCCCTTTGATTCATCTGAGTCTTCAACTTCCAATTGTGACCTCTTGTGTCTGTGTCCCATCTCTGGAACATCCCGTCTTTGTCCACCTTGTCTATTCTGCGCAGTATTTTATATGTCGTTATCATGTCTCCCCTGACCCTCCTGTCCTCCAGTGTCGTCAGGCCGATTTCCCTCAACCTTTCTTCGTAGGACAATCCCCGTAGCTCTGGGACTAGTCTTGTTGCAAACCTTTGCACTTTCTCTAATTTCTTGACGTGCTTGACTAGGTGTGGATTCCAAACTGGTGCTGCATACTCCAGTATGGGCCTGACGTAGATGGTATACAGAGTCTTAAACGAATCCTTACTGAGGTATCGGAACGCTATCCGTAGGTTTGCCAGGCGCCCGTATGCTGCAGCAGTTATCTGATTGATGTGTGCCTCAGGAGATATGCTCGGTGTTATTCACCCCCAGATCTTTTTCCTTGAGTGAGGTTTGCAGTCTTTGGCCATCTAAACTATATTGTGTCTGCAGGCTTCTTTGCCCTTCCCCAATCTTCATGACTTTGCATTTGGCAGGGTTAAATTCAAGGAGCCAGTTGCTGGACCAGGCTTGTAGCCTGTCCAGGTCTCTTTGTAGTCCTGCCTGATCCTCGTCCGATTTTATTCTTCTCATTAACTTCACATCATCTGCAAACAAGGACACTTCTGAGTCTATCCCTTCTGTTACGTCGTTCACATATACCAAGAACAGAACAGGTCCTAGGACTGACCCCTGTGGAACCCCGCTTGTCACAGGCACCCACTCTGACACCTCGTCGCGTACCATGACTCGTTGTTGCCTCCCTGTCAGGTATTCTCTGATCCATTGCAGTGCTTTTCCTGTTATGTGTGCCTGATCCTCTAGCTTTTGCAGTAACCTCTTGTGAGGAACTGTGTCGAAGGCCTTCTTGCAGTCCAAAAATATGCAGTCGATCCACCCCTCTCTCTCTTGTCTTACTTCTGTCACCTTGTCATAAAACTGGTTGTCAGTTATACACTTGTTTCTTTCCAGGTGCCCCACCACTCTCCTCCTGATGATCTTCACCATGACCTTGCATACTATACACGTTAGTGATACAGGTCTGTAGTTTAGTGCCTCATGTCTGTCTCCCTTTTTAAAAATTGGGACTACATTTGCCATTTTCCATACCTCAGGGAGTTGCCCAGTTTCAAATGATGTGTTGAAGATCTTTGTTAATGGCTCACACAATATCTCTGCTCCCTCTTTAAGGACCCATGGAGAGATGTTGTCTGGTCCCCCCTCCTTTAAGGTGTCAAGTTCGCACAGCAGCTTCTTCACCTCCTCCTTGGTTATATGTACCTCATCCAGCACTTGCTGGTGTGCCCCCCAGTTCTAATTTCTTGGAGTCCTACTGGTTTCCACTGTAAATACCTCTTTAAATCTTGTGTTGAGCTCCTGACAAACCTCTCGGTCGTTTCTTGTGAATTCCCCATCACCCTTCCTCAGTCTGATTACCTGGTCCTTGACTGTTGTTTTCCTCCTGATGTGGCTGTACAACAGCTTCGGGTCAGTCTTTACTTTTGATGCTATGTCATTTTCATATTATCTCTGAGCCTCCCTTCTTATCTGTGCATATTCGTTTCTGGCTCTTCGGCTGATTTCTTTATTTTCCTGAGTTCTCTGTCTTCTGTACCTTTTCCATTCTCTAGTACACCTAGTTTTTGCCTCCCTACACCTTTGGGTGAACCAAGGACTCGTTCTGTTCTTCCCATTATTTCTGTTTCCCTTGGGAACAAACCTCTCCTCTGCCTCCTTGCATTTTGTTGCTACATAGTCCATCATTTCTTGTACTGGTTTTCCTGTCAGTTCCCTCTCCCACTGAATGTCTTGAAGGAAGTTCCTCATGCCTGAGTAGTTCCCCCTTTTGTAGTTTGGTTTTTCCCAGCCTATTCCTGCTACTCTCTCCACTTGGAGCTCAACTATGTAGTCGAAGCACAGAACCACATGATCACTAGCTCCCAGGGGCCTTTCATACATGATACCCTCGATGTCCGAACTACTCATGGTGAATACAAGGTCCAGCCTTGCTGGTTCATCCTCTCCTCTCTCTCTGGTAGTGTCTCTAACATGTTGATGCATGAGGTTTTCCAGTACCACATCCATCATCTTGGCTCTCCATGTTTCGGGACCCCCATGGGGCTCCAGGTTTTCCCAGTCAATCTCCTTGTGATTGAAATCACCCATAACTAGTAACTTTGCTCCCCCCATGTGTGCTCTCCTGGCCACCTCGGCTAGTGTGTCGATCATTGCTCTGTTGTTCTCATCGTATTCTTCTCTTGGCCTCCTGCAGTTCTGTGGTGGGTTGTACATTACTGCAATTATCACCTTATGTCCCTCAGACTGGATTGTTCCTACTAAGTAGTCCCTTTCGCCCGTGCCATCCATTCCTTCCATTTTCTCAAAACCCCACTGGTTTTTAATGAGCAGTGCAATTCCTCCTCCCCCTCTCCTCCCTCTGTCTTTCCTGAGGATTTGATATCCGGATGGAAAGATTGAATCTGTTATTATTCTGG